>NC_053431.1:48926766-49052369 GCF_007990345.1 Gossypium hirsutum | reverse complement strand
CCAAGGAATTCGGAACTCATTTCGATGATTCTGAACGAAGCCCATTGTAGCCAAATGTCAATTCACTCGGGGAGTACGAAAATGTACAACGATTTGAAACGTCGATTTTGGTGGCATGGTATGAAACGAGACATCTCTGACTTTGTTTCGAGATGTTTAATATGTCAACAAGTGAAAGCGGAACATCAAGTGCCTTCAAGATTACCTCAGCCGATCATGATACCCGAGTGGAAATGGGATCGAGTCACAATGGACTTTGTGTCCGGACTGCCATTGTCAACTAGTAAGAAGGATGCGATTTGGGTTGTTGTCGATAGACTGACTAAGTCGGCTCACTTTATCCCTGTGTGTATGGATTTTTCATTGGATAGACTAGCTGAATTGTACGTTTCTCAAATTGTGAGATTACACGGGGTACCTGTTTCTATCGTGTCGGATAGAGATCCGAGATTCACCTCACGATTTTGGAAGAAATTGCGAGAAGCTCTGGGTACCAAGCTGCATTTTAGCACTGCTTTTCACCCCTAAACCGATGGTCAATCCGAGCGGATAATTCAGATACTTGAGGATATGTTGAGATGTTGCATCCTCGAGTTCAGTAGTTCATGGGAACGGTATTTACCTTTGATTGAATTCGTTTACAACAATAGTTTTCAATCAAGTATTAAGATGGCACCTTACGAGGCTTTGTACGGTCGTAAATGCCGTACACCATTGTTTTGGACCGAGCTCAGTGAAAGTAAAATTTTCGGAGTTGATTTGATTAAAGATGCTGAACGGAAAGTAAAGGTAATCCGTGAAAGTCTGAAGGTAGCCACAGATCGTCAGAAGTCGTACGCGGATTTGAAACGAAAAGACATCGAGTATCAGGTGGGAGACAAAGTGTTCCTTAAGGTTTCACCTTGGAAAAAGATACTCAGGTTTGGCCGTAAGGGCAAGTTGAGCCCGAGATTCATTGGGCCGTACGAAATCTCCGAACGAGTTGGTCCGGTTGCGTATAGATTGATTTTGCCCCCGGAGCTTGAAAAGATTCATGACGTCTTTCATGTTTCGATGCTTCGACGCTATCGATCTGATCCATCGCACATAATTAGCCCATCAGAGGTTGAAATTCAAGTCGACATGAGCTATGAAGAAGAACCGATGCGTATCCTAGCTCGTGAAGTGAAGGAGTTGCGAAACAAAAGAGTTCCGCTAGTAAAGGTGTTATGGCTCAAACACGGGATCGAGGAAGCTACTTGGGAGACCGAGAGCTCGATGAAAGAACGATACCCAAACCTATTTACCGGTAAGATTTTCGGGGACGAAAATTTCTTAAGTGGGGGAGAGTTGTGACAGCCCAAAGTTGACCCTAGTCGGGAAGTGGTTTCGGGACCGCTAAACCGAGTCACCGAAATGTTGAATGTGATATTTATTGTCTAGAATATGTAATTTTGAATGTGTGAAAATTTCAAGCTTCGATTTAGTCGATTGCATGTGAATTTAGTCAATAGGACTTATGTGAGAAAATTTAAAATGTGATAGGTCAATGTGTGAGGACCTATTAGTGCATGTGGACAAAAGGGGGGACTTGCATGTCAAATTTCCCCCCTAATGAGTAGTGGCCGGCCATGACAAGGAATGATGGGCAAAACATGTCATGAAACATGTTTTGTTAATGGAAGAATAAAATAAGGAGTATGGGTAATAAAGAAATGGAAACAAAAGAAAAAAAAATGTGTGGTTGCCCCCCCATTGCCGTGAGCTAAAGAGAAGAAAGGAGAAAAATTTGTGTTCATCCTTTCTCACCTTCATTTAGCCTAAATTAGAAAGAAAAACAAAGAAAAAAAATTTCTCATCCTTTGGTTCATCCTTGGCCAAAAATTTTAAGGAGGAAAGAAGAAGAAAGGTGAAGAGATTCGGCCATGCATGTAGCTAGGCTAAGGTATGTTTGATGATGTTCCATGAGATGCATGCATGTTTTAGTTGTTAGCTTGAGTTCTACCTAGCCCATGGTCTAAATCTTGCTATGTGATGGAAATGGCACTTGACCATGGATGCATCATTCTTGGTTGATGTTTGATGTTGTGGTGATGAGGCATGAGGATGAGTTAAGATTCGGCCTAGGTGGAGGTTGTGTTAATGCCATTGCATGCAAAATATGAAGCTTGTTAATGATGCATGTGATGATGGCTTGATGATTCTTGAACCTCCTTTTTAGCATTTTTGTGTGAGCACATATGTGCATTGGTTGCTAAATGGAGAAGAATCGGCTAGCAAGATGTGTGCTAAGGCCGAATGTAACTTTGCATGTTAATGAGCAATGCATGTGTTAAATTGATGAAAAGGGGGAGGATGCTTTACTAGTGTGTATATGTGTGTATTAAGTGTTGAAATCGACCCCAAAAATAGACATGCATATTCGGCCAAGGGGAAAGAAATTAGCTAATATGTTGTGTTGATGCATGATTTTTGCATGTATGAGACTTTAATGTCTAATGTATAAATATGGGCTAAGTGCCTTGTGTTCATCTTTTTGATGCCTAAATGATGAAATCAATTTATTTGTTTAATTAAGCTCAAGAGCAAAGGGGAAATAAATCCGATAAAGGGAAGGAAAAAGTGGTCGAATAGCTAGCGGAATCGTTCGACAACACCCGAGGTAAGTTCTTGAGTAAGAGAGCTTAAATTACGATGTGATTAAATCATGTTTTAAGCAAATTAAAATCATGCTCTATGAGTGGCTATTGAGCCGAATGTGCAAGGATGGTGTGTGCCTTGTGTTTGAGTTTTGCTAATGAAAAAGAAATACGAATGTGCCATGAATTATTGTTAGAGGTGCATGATTAATTGAATGCTGTCCGGGCTAAGTCCCGAAGGCTTTGTGCTAAGTGAATATATCCGGACTAAGATCCGAAGGCATTTGTGCGAGATACAAATTCCGGGTTAAGCCCCGAAGGCCTTTGTGCGAGGTGTTAAATCCGGGTTAAGTCCCGAAGGCATTCGTGCGAGTTATTATATCCGGGTTAAGTCCCGAAGGCATTCGTGCGAGTTATTAAATCCGGGTTATGTCCCGAAGGCATTGTGTGAGTTACTAAAACCGGGCTATGTCCCGAAGGCATTTGAACGAGGAGCTATATCCGGTTAAATCCCGAAGGTACGTGATTTGGTAATGAATGAGCTTGCTGTAAAATTCCAGCGAATACTCGAAAAACATCCCAATACGGGGATATGTTACGTATGTGTTGAATTTAATCGAGCCCTTACAAATAAATGTTCGCTCAGTTGATAAACGAGCTACCGGCCTTCGGCTAAGTTAGTCTATTGTGTATGTACATAAGGGTTGTTAATGTTGTGAAGCAAGTTTGATATCGATAAATTGCGTATTATGAAATATTCCATTTAGCTAAATGTGTGCTATTCTTTGTGTATGCTGGAATTCCTTGCTCAAAACTTACTAAGCATAAATTGCTTACTCGTTACATTGCTCCTCTATTTTATAGATTTTTGGTTCTCCAGCTATCGGACTCGGGATCTTGAAGTCGAAGTCGCCCACACTATCAAAGGCTCTTTTGGGTACTATTTTGGTTGAATTTTGATATGGCATGTATAGGACTACCCATTGTTGTCTTTCGAGTACTTTATGAAATGTATAAGTGTACAGCCATGCGAAAATGGCTTGTAGAAGTGGAGTATGGCATTAGACCATTCGTGTTTATGAATGTATAAATGGTTTCATGATGTAACTATAGTTGGAATGGAAGTGTTGAGCAAATGATCAGCCATTGGAATGGCTAAGTATGATCATATGTGGGCATATGTATGACAAGGCCCTAGTTGGTCCATGAAACCCCGAAAATAGGTAAGGTTTACTTTGAAAACAGAGGCTGACAGCAGCAGTGGTGTGGATTGGAAAAATCACAAGAATTCGTAGGAGTGGAATTAAATAGTGAATAAATTATGTAATCGAACCTTGATGAATCTACTTTCATATGAAAGTAACGAAACAATCATATGAACAGTACAGTAAGAGATATTAAGGTTCTTGTGGGACAGGGCCAGAACAGTTTCTGGATTCCCTGTTCCGACTTTGGAAATTCACTATAAATTGACCAGAGATAATTAGGAGTCATACCATATATGTATGGATTCCTCTCTGAGTCTAGTTTCCATAGAAAGAAACGGCATCAGTATTGAAGCTCTGTGCAGAGAGATATCCAAGTCGTAATGAGCAAAGGTCAGTGTAGTCGACCCCTGTAACATGGGAGACTTTGACTAATAAACTGTACTAATTGGCCCGACCAAAAATTCTAGAAAAAAATACATAGATGGGGACATGAGTCTAGTTTCAGGGAAAAATCACAAAACTGATTTTCGAGTTGTGAAACTCAAGATATGATTTTTGAAGCGACTAGTACTCAGACTGGGCAGTGTCTGGAAAAATTTTTCAAAGTTTGTTAACATCTCGTATCCGACTCCGGTGTCGGTCTCGGGTTCGGGGTGTTACATCTTGTGTTCAATTCCTCCTTCATTTATTCAAAAACTCACCTACTTGCCATCAGGGTTCTTTTAATTATTAACCTATAATTTCCTTCACCACTAAGTTCGAACCCAAACCTTAACCAAGACCTATTAACACATAAATAACACTTGACTAGGGATATTAAGCACACTTTTTATCAAAACCAAAATAAAAAGAAAAGTCGATATTTTAGGATTTTTGGGGCATTACAATTAGCTAAAGGTATTAAATAGCTATAGAAACTTAAAGTTAAGGTCCTTGTGTGGTTATTAACCCATTTATAAGATAGTGGAATTTAGTGGCATGGCATTTGGAGTAGTTATTAAAGTTTATTAAGGTTAAATTTATAAATTGGTAAATTATGTTAAAATAAATAAAAAAAAATTATCTCCTAATATCTTTATATTCAACCGATTCTACTGAGAAGAATAGCCATTATTTTAGGTTTACATTCGGCCTTGGCTAAATTGCTCATTAAATTTTTGTCTCGTTTTTAATAATTTTTATGTTTTTTGAGATCGTTGTAATTTTTTGAGATCGTTGCAACTAGTACTAACTAGCCCAGGGACTAATTTACAAAACTGTTAAAGATTTTGAATGTTTCCATTGATGAATATGCATGAGTTTTGATGATTGATGATAGATTATGAATATTTGATGTTAGTTAAACAAGTTTTGTTAAGCGATTTTTGGTGAAAATGCAAATTAGGAGCTAAATTGAGAAATGTTGAAAATGTGTGGTTGGAATGTGAAATAAATGAGAAATATGGGCTGCTAGGGGTATATGGGTAATTTGACGAAGCATGGGTATTTTGATAATTTCACTAATTTGTGATATTATGTATATAAAAATGTGAAATATTAGGGGCAATAGTGTAAATATGCCTTAAAGAGTGTTTTGGATTAAATTGAATGAATATGTGATTGAATAAGTTAATTTTGAATACATTTAGATAAGAAAGGAGGAATTAGGACCTAGATCGGGGAAAAATAAAAATTATCGAGTAGTTGACCCGATACGTCATTTCGAATACGAGGTAAGTTCATATGTACTAAGCATTGTTATATTTATGCTTTTAATGATTTGATATCGTATAAATTGTATATACGTGACTATTGTTATGTATGAGGACATATCGATTAAATGTGGCACTTAGTGTGCGATTCAATATAGCTTCGGCTATGTACGACACTTAGTGTACGAGACATTGATTATGGCACTTAGTGTGTGCGACATTGATTATGGCACTTAGTGCGTGAGACATTGATTGTGACATTTAATGCATGAGACATTGATTATGGCACTTAGTGTGCAAGACATTGAATATGGAACTTAGTGTGCGAGACATCTAGCATGGCACTTAGTGTGTGAGACACTGAATATGGCACTTAGTGTGTGAGACATTGGGTATGGCACTTAGTGTGCAAAATATCGAGTATTCAACGACGTATTGTGTATGTATGAACTAGTTATAGATTAATACAAGAATATATATGTATATTATGAGTTTTAAACAGAAAAAGTCATGAAGTTTACATATAGCATATGAACATGAATGTGAAAGGTTTGTTAGTAATCAAGAGTTACAAGTTATTATGCTTAAATTGTTGAATGATATATTTGTGATTAAATAAGTTAATATCATACAAACTTACTAAGCTTTATAGGTTACCTTGTATGTTTCTTCTACGTTTTATAGTGAATTCAAAGCTAGCTCGGATTCAGGGATCGTCAGAGACTACGTCACACTATCCAACCATCTACTTGGTACTTTTGAGTTGTATATATATATGGTATATAGCATGTATAGGCTAGTTATGGTACTTTGGCTGTGAATATAGCCATGAGATTTGGCTTATAAATGTATATATGTTGTTTTGTATGTATAGCCATGAGTGATGGCTTATTTTGGTATGTTTTGGTATAAATGTGATTAAGGTTTCATAGTTGTTCAAATGGTTATATTTTGAGTTTAGTAAATGAGCTATATGGTATTATCGAAGTTGATAATTTGAGAAGTTTATGCTTGTGATTGGATGCTTGATGATATAAGTATTTGAATAAGTATTTGGTATTGATTTGAGTATTGAATTGGTTGAAATGGATTTTGTATGATTGTGTATTGGTTAATGAGTTTTGGCTATATATTTGTGTCTTAAAATGATATTATATGAGCTTGTTTAGGTATGTGCAAAAAGGGTGGCAAATTGGCTTTGCAATTAGCCTATTTTTTGTCAACACAAGTAGGGACACGGGCGTGTGTCTCTACCGTGTACGACACAAGGTCATGATACACGGCCGTGTGTCTCCTGGTGTTGAAATTGAATCGAAGTCAGTATGCTCCACACGGTCTCACACACGGGCATGTGGCTGGTCGTGTGGTATGAGTCAGTATACCTCCTAAATGGCACATGGCCTAGCACATGGGCGTGTGTGGCCACTTCATAGGGCACACGGGCTGGACACATGGGTATGTGGTTGGCCGTGTTACCCAAGTCAGTATACCCTCAAATTTTCACACGGCTTGGCACACAGGTGTATCCTTGGCCATGTGATGCAAGCCAGTGTGTATGCCTTATTTCCACACGGCCTATGACATGGGCGTGTCTGGTGGCCGTGTGAGGCACACGGCCTATTCACATAGGCGTGTGAACCTTGTATGTCTGAAAATTTTCTATGTTTTCCAAAAGTTTTCAAATTTTATCGGTTTCGTCTCTAACCTCTTTAAAGCATGTTTTAAGGTCTACTAGAGCCTTATAAGGGGCAATATGATTATGTTGATTAATGATAATTTCATAATGTGTTCATGAATGAGAAATGTATGTTATAAGTTGTAATTGATCGGTAATGCCTTGTAGTCCTATTCCAGCGACTGATACGGTTTAGGGGTGTTAAATTTATTTGTAACAGAGCTACAGTTTAATCGATTTTAGGACTAACATAGTGTGTGAGAGCCTAGCTATACATGCCATATTTATAAACTGTAATAGTGTGATGATTCCTGATAGCTTCAAATGTGTTTTATATAGTAAATGGTTCCCAATCGAGCGATAGCTGAGGAGGTTGAAAGTAATGCACCTGCTCCCAAGCAAGGGACATCGTCATCTGGTTCTAGACCCGTTACGGGCAGTCAAGGAGGAGAGGCTAAAAAAGCCTTCTTCCAAATGATGAACGAGTAGTTCACTCAATACATTCGTACAAACTCAGCTGCTCAACAACCTCCACCCCTCCTAATCCCCAACCCTACTTGTAGCTTCTCAATGAGTTGAGCTAATAAGATTGAATAAGCTTCCTATTGACAAGATCCGCAAACATGGGACTGAAGAGTTTAGAGCTAACGTTAATGATAACCCGAGAGAGCAAATTTTTGGCTTTAAAATACAATCTGAGTGTTTGATGAACTTTCTTGCACGCCAACTGAATGTTTAAAGTGTGCTATATCCCTTTTGAGAGATACCGCATATCAGTGGTGGAATACGTTAGTCTCGGTGGTACTGCAGGAGAGAGTTACTTGGAAATTCTTTCAGACTGAATTTTGAAAGAAATATATTAGTCAATAGTTTCTAGATCAAAAGCATAAATATTTTTTATAATTGAAACAAGGCCGCATTTTGGGAACTGAGTACGAGAGGGAATTTGTACGGTTGAGCAAGGACGCTCATGATTTGTAACTACTAAAGAAATTATGTGCAAGTGATTTATTGATGGGCTGAATGAAGATATTAAACTTGTGGTTGGGATTTTAGATTTAAAAGAATTTGTTTTACTAGTTAAATGGGCTTGCAAAGCCGAAGACTTTAGTCGAGAAAAGAAGAAAGTTGAATCAGAAGCTAGAGATACAAGAAAGAGATCAATGAGTAAACCTTATCAATTAAACCTTACCAATCCTTGTCGAAGAAATCCAGAGAATAATTTAGATGATCAGTAGCTTCAGTGGGATATGCTAATAGAGATCGTGGAAAGCAATTCACCAACCCTAAAGCTCAAACTACATCAGTATCAAGTATTGGCAATGTGAAAGATGTTAAACTCGAGTGTTAACATTGTGGAAGACAACATTTTGGAGAGTGCTAGATGAAAGCTAATAATAGAGCTTGTTACAGCTGTGGTTCACAAGATCATTTTATTAGAGATTGTCCTGAACTAAATGAAAAAGATAAATCTTAAAATGTAAGATCGAGCAACATAGCTACTCGAGGGAGGCTGCCAAGAAATACGGGAAATTCAAGCAATCATTGTGGTGCAATGACAGATTCTATAACAAGATTTGAGGCCAGAGCTCCTGCTAGAGCCTACGCTATTCGAGCTCGCGAAGCAGCGTCATCTCCATGTAACATCCCAAAATATGGCCTAGTTGGAACAGTGGTTTTGGGACTACAAATTCGATGTTGAAAGATTTATTTTATGATTATTATGAGGTCTAGAATATGAAAATATGCATGTGTTAAAGTTTCATGAGGAAATTCTATGAGTAAGGTGTCCAATTGGAAAATAAGAACCAAATTGAATAAAGTGCAAAAATTGGATTCTAGAAGCAATTTGCATGAAATTGCTTTAGATTATTAATTAGAAGTCCTTAAAGAGAAATTTTCCCAATTTATAAGTTTTTGGACAAAAATGGGCATGTATGGATTAAATTTTAAAGAAAGGGGCTAAAGGCATTTTGGTCATTTAGCTAATTAATAAAATAAAATGGGAAAATGAAGGCAAAACTCAGCCTTCCATAGCTAGGGTTTTTAACATTTTCAAGCTCAATAGTAAGTGCTCCCAAGCCCCGTTTTTACTGTTCTTCGTATTTTTGAAATCCTGAAAGCTTACTCTCTCCATTTCTACCCATATTTTGAGTTAGGGTTCATGTTTGCAAAGTGACCCATGTGTGACATATTTATTCTTTGATGGTTTATGGAGGAATATGAAAGTTGGATGTGTGTTAAATATCTTTTTCTAGGTGATTGTCATGAAAACCCCTAAAAGGACTTTTTTGTAAAAGGTGTAAAATATGTGGTAGAAACGTGAAATAATGGAAATATATGGGCTACCATAAGAGGAAAGAACATTCAGCTAGGGTTGGGTTATGTAGAAAATTCATGCATTTCATCATACGAGCCTAGGGACTAAATCGTAATTAATGTGAAAGGTTAGGGGTAAAACGATCATTTTGTCCGGGGGTGAAATTTAGACTCGAAAGGAATAATTAAGATATTGATAATTCAATTTTATTGTTATAGATCCAAGGAACAAATTTTGGAGGTCGATCGAGGGAAACGAAATGTTTCGGAATAATCGAAACGTGGAACTGACACGAATACCTGGTAACTTTGAATAACTTTAAGTAAACTATTAATATGCTAATTGCATGTGTTATGAATGTATGATAATTGGTTATAATGATGGCATGAAATTCCATGAAATATCTTAATAATAATGATATGATAATAAACATCCCGGTTGAAGTAAAAAGGGAAATTCGATAGATAAACCATGGCTTACATGGCTTGAGATCATGTATGTGTTGCAGAAAAAAGATTTAGCCTGGACGGGTAATCCGTTGATCTCAAATATAGAAAGGATGGGTGTTCCTTGAGTGATGGAGCCTCCCAAAAAATATGTGGCATAATGGATTTAGCCCGGACGGGTAATCTGACTAAGGTCTGAATTTAGCCTGGACTGGTAATTGTGATCACATCTCATTACATGTGTTTTTCTCTACAAGGGATTTAACCTGGAATGATAATCCCGGCATCACCCTATGAATTGATATTACGTGTAATTTAGCCTGGACTAGTAATCCAGCCGTAAGATGTGAGGTTCGCGGGAGTGCGTACTTGAGATGATCACTCTTATGACTTGACGGTAAATGGATAATCCATCGAGACTTCCGAGAAACTTAACAGGATTAACATGAGATATAAAAATGAAAATGTTGAATGATGAGCTCATCTAAGACAAATTTATATGATTTATTGTTATGAGGCTAACTTGTTAATTGAGTGCATGTAATAGGGAAAATTAATTCATGCTTATTGGTTTCATTGCCTAATATGGTTGTATGCTAACTAATCGGTAAATTTATTTTCCAGTTATTTGGGCCTACTAAGCATGTAAATGCTTACCATCTTACAGAGCTCGAGCACTCGTAAAGGTTGGAAGACGGTTGGAGAATCAACACACTATCATCTTGTCCAGCTTTGGTATATAGATATTTTTATTTTGTTCAATGACATGTATAGGGCTTTTGTTATTTTGTTATATGTGTCATTTGATTATCCAACATGAAGGATTATAAAAGTATATGTGTTCACTTGTGTATAGCCATGGAAATTTGCTCATTTTGATGTAGGTTATGACCTACAAATTTCTGGATGTTTATATCCAAATGTTCTTGTGATAATTAAATATGGCATATCACAATTAAGTATATGTAAAGTGTCCAACCATCAGTGATGACTAGGTTATAATTGGCCATGAGTTAAGATAATGAGCCAATCTTAATTGTGTTATAAGACATAGAAATCCTTAATACAAAATGGAATAACTTAGCATGTATAAAACCGATGAGATGAGGTTTACATGCAATGAGATATATCAAGGTCATTTAGGATGTATAATTAGGCCTTGTTATGTATTATGATAATCTATAAGAGTATGGGGATGACAGAGGGTGACCAAAGGCTTGGAAAATAGCCTAACAAGGTCTACACAGGTACACGGGCCAAAGACATGAGTCAGGGACAAGGGCGTGTGCTTGACCGTGTGAAAACCCTGTAGGATCGAAATAGGAAATAAATTCAATTAATTCAACACGGGTAGGGGACATGGGCGTGTCCTAAAGCACATGGGCGTGTGCATTATCTCCACGCGAGTGTGTGAGACATTAACTTAGAAATTTTCTTAAAATTTTCTTAGGTCCTTGGTTTAGTGACGGACCATTTTCAATGTATGTTTTGGGCCCCGTAGGCCCATAATAGGGACACTAAGATGTTGTTTGATTGGGTTCAAATTGGAACAAAATTTTAAAACCCATATTTCCCGAAAATGTTCAAGTACATGCCTGGTAACGCCTCGTACCTGGTCTAGGTCTCGGGTAAGGGTAAGGGGTGTTACATTTAGTGGTATCAGAGCTACAGTTTAGTCAGTTCTAGGGAGTGCATCGAGCTTAGCTATACATGTCATTATATGAACGTTGACAGTTTGACATCTATTAACTATTTAATCATCTTTGAATATAGTAAATGTCTTACAATCAAGTACAACATGAGTCTGGGGGAGTTGAGAGCTGTGCTCCAGCTTTCGTACAATGAGCTGTTTCTAGTAGTAGTAGAAGGCCTATGTTTGAAGGCCGGGAAGAGGCCAGAGCCGCCTTCTTTGACATGATGGATGAGTGGTTTGCGAATTATTTGAGGAATCGCCCTAACATACCACGACCTCCCCTGCCCCTTAAGTTACCTGATGAGGAAGTGCCCGGAGGTATGACACCTGTAAGAATTGGTAAAGCCCCTCTAGACAAGCTCAGAAAGTATGGGGCTGAAGAATTTAGGGCTAAGTTTGATGATGATACTAAACGAGTCGAGTTCTAGCTCGACAATACTATACGAGTGTTGGACGAATTATCGTGCACACCTGAGGAGTGTTTAAAGTGTGTTGTATCTCTCCTAAAGGATACTACATACCACTGGTGGAAGATCGTATCTTCAGTGGTACCAAAGGAAAACATTACTTGGGAATTTTTCCAAGCAAAGTTTAAGAAGAAATACATCAGTCAAAGGTTCTTGGGTTCAAAGCGAAATGAGTTCCTAGAACTCAAACAAGGAATTAAGATTGTATCAGAGTATGAAAATGAGTTTGTAAGACTAAGTCAGTATGCGACGAATGGGTTCAAACAGAGTTAAAAATGTGTAAACGCTTCGAGGAAGGTCTGAATAAGGAAATCAAGCTGTTAATTGGGATCCTTGAGATACGAAAGTTTACTGAATTAGCTGATCGGGCCAAGAAGGCCAATGAGCTCAATAATGTAAGGAAGTAAGCTAAGAGAGAAGCTCGAGTTTCGAGCAAGAGATCCAGCGGTAAGACACTTTCATTTGCCACAAAGAAATCAAGGAGCCAACATGAACGTTCCACTTCATCGGTAGGATATTCGGGTAGAGCAAGAAGCTCCAAACAGCGTAACCAAAAGTCTTCTTCCCCGATGGTCACTAGTGTGGGGAGTATAGATGACCAAAAGCCGAAGTGTAAAATTTGCAATAAATTTCACTTCGAAGAGTGCTGAATGAAGAGTGGTGCGTGGTTTAGATGTGGTTCTCTTGACCACTTCCTTAGAGATTGCCCAGAGCGAACTGATAAATAGATGGAACTAGTCCCAAAGTCGAGTACTCCTACTCCACGAGGTAGACCTCCAAGATATCCTGGAAGTGCTAATGGCAGTCGAGTTGCGGTCAAAGACACTGCAAAATCAGATGCTCAAGCCCGGAAAGAACGTACGCAATACACGCTCGAGAGGAAGCCTCTACTCCTAATGTCATCATGGGTACTTTTTCTCTTTTTAATACTTGTGTTGTTGCCTTAATTGTTCCGGGATTGACGTATTCATACATTTGCATGAGATTGGTGTCTAGTATGAATATATCCATTGAACCTACAAAATTTATAATCAGAGTGTTGAACCCATTGGGCAAGTCAGTCTTGGTCGATAGAGTCTGTAAGAATTGTCCGTTGATGATTCAGAGTCATTATTTTTCGGCTAACCTTATGTTATTGCCATTTGATGAGTTTGATATAATACTTGGCATGGATTGGTACTACATGATGTAAATGTAAATTTTGGTAGTAAGTATATTGAATTGAAGTGCTTAGATGGTAAGATTCTATGGGTTGATTCAAGTTAGCTGGATACTCTGCTAGTTGTAATTACATCAATAGCTACTCAAAGACATATGAGAAAGGGGTACAAAGCCTACCTTGCTTTTGTATTGAACACTATGGAAACGGAGTTCAAAATTGAGTCCGTACCAATAGTATGTGAATATCCAGACGTGTTTCCAGAAGAATTACCTGGACTACCTCCTGATAGAGAGATAGAGTTTGGTATTGAACTAATACCAGGAACAACCCCTATTTCTATTGCTCCGTACAGAATGGCACCAACCAAGTTGAAAGAATTAAAAGCACAGTTGCAAGAACTGACGGATAAAGGTTTTGCAAGGCTAAGCTTTTTGCCTTGGGGTGCTCCCTTATCATTTGTAAAGAAGAAAGATGGTTTGATGAGGCTTTGCATAGATTATCAACAATTGAACAAGGTAACTATTAAGAATAAGTATCCTTTTCCCTTTCCAAGGATCGATGCTTTGCTCAACCAGTTGAGTGGAGCCACTGTATTCTCTAAGATAGACCTGAGATCCGGCTACTATCAGTTGCGAGTTAAGAAGTCGAACGTGCCTAAGACAGGTTTCAGAACAAGGTATAGCCACTATGAATTCCTTGGCATGCCGTTTGGGTTAACGAATGCACCGGCCATATTAATAGACCTAATGAATAGGATATTTCGGCCATACTTGGACAAGTTCGTCGTTGTGCTCATTGACGACATTTTGATTTATTCTAAGGATGAGATAGAGAATGCGAAGCATCTGAGGATTGTGTTGCAGACTTTACGGGAAAAGCAATTGTATGCTAAGTTTAGCAAGAGTGAATTTTGGCTCCAAGAAGTAGGGTTTTTGGGTCATATTGTCAGGTGATGGCATCCAAGTTGAACCAAGTAAGATCTCTGCTATCGTTGAATGAAAACCAACTAAAAATGTAACCGAGGTTAGAAGCTTTTTGGGCTTAGTCAGTTACTACCAAAGATTTGTTAAAGGATTCTCTATGATAGCATCTCCAATGATGAGGTTGCTACAGAAAGACATTAAGTTTGAATGGATAGAAAAGTGTCAGTAGAGTTTCGAAACGTTGAAGACATTGCTCACTGAAGCTCCAATTTTAGTATTGCCTAAGCCGGGAAAAGAGTTTGTGGTCTATAGTGATGCATCCTTAAATGGACTGGGTTGTGTACTTATGCAAGATGGCAAGGTGATAGCCTATGATTCACGGTAGTTGAAGCCACACGAGCAGAATTATCCGACGCATGACTTAAAACTTGCCGCCATTGTTTTTGCCTTTAAAATCTATAGGCATTACTTATATGCTGAGACTTGTCATATATTCATAGACTACAAGAGTTTGAAGCATTTGATGACTCAAAAAGAATTGAATCTTAGACAGTGGAGATGGTTAGAATTAATTAAAGATTATGAGCTGATCATCGATTATCATCCAAGAAAGGCGAATGTGGTCACCGACACGTTAAGCAAAAAATCATTGTTTGCATTAAGGGCCATGAACGCTCGATTGGCGTTATTTGATGATGGTTCAATTTTGGTAGAGCTAAGGGCTAGGCTGACATTTCTTCAGGAAATTTATGATGATCAGATTAATGATAGTGACCTACAAGCCAAAAGAACTCAATGTGAGGCGGGTATTGAATCAGATTTTCAAATTGGTTCTGATGGATGTTTAATGTTTAGAGACAGAGTTTGTGTACCAAGGAACAACAAAATTATTCGTAAATCTTGCAAGAGGCACATGATAGCCGTTTGTCTATTCATCCTGGAAGTACCAAGATGTACAATGATTTAAAGAAAATGTACTGGTGGAATAGCATGAAAAGAGACATTTCTGAATTTTTATTGAAATGCTTGATATGCCAGGAAGTCAAGGCGGAACATCAAGTACCTTCAGGTTTTCTACAGCCTGTGATGGACCCTGAACAGAAGTGGGACAGAATTACTATAGATTTTGTGACTGGATTACCATTGACCCCGGAAAAGAAAGATGCTATATGGGTTGTGGTGGACAAGTTGACGAAGTCAGCTCATTTTATCCCGATGAGGACAGATTACTCTCTTGACAAGTTGGCCAACTTGTATATATCTGAGATTGTGAGATTACATGGGGTACTGCTATCGATTATTTCAAACAGAGACCCGAGATTCACTTCGAGATTCTAAAAGATGTTACAAGAAGCCTTGGGTACAAAGTTGAGGTTTAGTACAGCCTTTCACTCGTAGACCGATGGTCAGTCTGAGCGAATGATTTAAATTCTTGAGGATATGTTGCGATGTTGCATCCTCAAATTTTAGGGTAGCTGGGAAAAATACTTGCCATTGGTAGACTGTGCCTACAACAACAGTTTTCAAACGAGTTTGAAGATGGTGCCTTATGAGGCATTGTATGGCAGAAAGTGTCGAACTCCATTGTATTACATAGAACTCTAGGAGAGTCAGATTCACGGAGTTGATCTAATCAAGGAAACTGAAGAAAAGGTTAAAGTGATACGTGATTACTTAAAAGAAACATCGCATAGACAAAAGTCATATGCAAATCTAAAAAGAAAAGAGATTGAGTTCCAAGTCGGAGATAAAGTATTTTTGAAAGTATCTCCATGGAAAAAGGTATTGAGATTTGGCCGAAAAGGGAAACTGAGTCAACGGTTTATTGGACCATATGAGGTTATTGAACGAGTTGGACCTTTGGTATATCAATTAGCATTGCCACCAGAACTGGAAAAGATTCACGATGTGTTCCATGTATCTATGTTAAGGTGATATCGATCAAACCCCTCTCATGTGATTTCAACGACGGAGATTGAAATTAGACCGGACATGACTTATAGTGAGGAACCGGTCAAAATTTTGGCCCGTGAGGTTAAACAGCTGAGAAATAAAGATGTGGCCTTGGTAAAAGTCTTATGGTGTAACGCCCTGAATTTGGGCCTAGAGCATGGGAGCGGTTGAAGGCAGCTTATAATATTTTGTTGTGCATGTAAATTTTGTTAATGAAGGCTTGTTTTAGTGGTTAAGTGTGCTGAGAAGTGTTGGAGAAGTCCTGGGTTCAAATCTGGACTCTAGCAAAAATTTTGGTTTAAGGTGAATCAAACCCTGGGTGTAGTAGGTAGGCCTTAAGAATATTGTTGGAGAAATTGTGCCACAAAAAGCCTTGTGGTCTAGTGGCAAAGTAGCGCCACAAAAGAGGCAGGAAGGTGGCGTTATAGAGTTGACAAGGAGGTCCAGGGTTCGAAACTCATGGTAATCAAAGAGCATTTATCTTCCTAACAAGGGGGCAGCAAGAGTTGGTGTTGAATTTAAACTTGATGATGGAGGGATCCCACATCGGGAAGCTAACATAAGAGTGGATGCGAAGCTGGCTTTAAATAGAGAGAACCATGAGGAGAGTAAAAGTACCTTTCTTGGCCGATCCCTTTCGCTTTATGGCGTGCTCGTTTGGGTTGGGCGTCGGCTAAGAGTGCTCCGAGCGCGGATTAACTCCAGTCTCCTATCAGGTGTGTATTTCTCAATACTTTAGCTGTAGGATGGCTACTTCGGGTCGCGATGGGCCGAAAGGGGCCATGTAGGCCCAATGGGCCTACGGGACCAATTGGATAAGTTGTTTGATTGTGTAGTAAATATTGGACTAGGCTAGGTGAATCTCATATCTGTGGCTAGATTTGGGCTAAAAGGGCCACACGAGCGTGTGGGCCCATTTGGGCCGAGAATGGGCTTTAGGCCCATTCGTATTGTTATCCCTATTTAGAATACTTTAGTTTACCAAATTACCAAAATACCCTCGATTAGCAAAATTACCAAAATACCCCTGATTTGTAAAATTACCGAAATACCCTTGTAAGGTAGAATTATCAAAATACCCCTATAGGGTAGAATTATTGAAATACTCCTGTATGGTAGAATTACCGAAATACCCTTGTAGAATTACCGAAATACCCTTGTAAGGTAGAATGACTGAAATACCCCTATAAGGTAGAATTATCGAAATACCCCTGTAGGGTAGAATTACTGAAATACCCCTGTAAGGTAGAATTATCGAAATATCACTGTAGGGTAGAATTACTGAAATACCCCTGTAGGGTAGAATTACCGAAATACCCTTGTAGGGTTGAAATACTGAATACCCCTGTAGGGTAGAATTACTGAGATACCCTCGTGGGGTAAAATTACCATTTTGCCCTTAGGGTGTTAAATGACCATTTTGCCTTTTGTGGGCAAGTGACTGACTTGGATTGTGTGGTTGACGGATTTGATTGTGAATATATGTTGGTGATATGAATGACTTGACTGTGATTGTATGATTCAAATATGGGCATGACATTCTGCATACATGACATGTTGCATGGGTTGGGATTTCGTACAGAGGAAGATCTAATCTGTTAAGGTCGTACGGGTCGCCCGAGACGACTGTAGACTGATCGATGGCTGAGTGCCGATCATGTTACTGAAGGCTGTGTACCGTTATTGTGGGCTTCGTATCGATATTGTGGGCTTTGTGCCGATTATAGACCCGTTATCGATGGCTCTGTGCCAACCTAAATATGGCTTTGTGCCATCATGACTATGGCTTCGTGCCAAACGCATTTACCTGTGGCTATGTGCCTAACATATTTGTTGACGAATCTGTTTCGATCATATTTACCGAAGCATGTGTGCTAGTTATATTACCGTCACTGATGGCTATGTGCCAAAGGTAATGCAGTTATCGATGCCTTTGTGCCACGTATTCTGTTAAGTGGCTTTGCCACATTATCTGATTCTGGTGGCTCTGCCACAATATCTGTATCTGGTGACTCTGTCACAATATCTGTTCTGGCAGCCATGCTGCAAATTCTGTGGTGTGTAGCGGATGGGTGGGTCAAGTTGTCTCCCCACATGGTGTAAGGTTGGTACAGGGGTGTATACGGCTAGATTGGGTTGGGATTACATTCACATTCTGATTCTGATTTTGTCACCTAATTCTGATTCTGATTTTGATTATGATTCTGTCACCTGATTCTGATTCTGATTCTCATTTTGATTCTAGTTCTGATAATGTTTCTTATTTTGTAATGGGCTAAACCCCATCTGGTACTGTCTGTTAAAATGGGCTAAACCCCAATTGATACTGAAACTGTAAGTAGGGCTGGGGCCAGACTTTTAATTCTTTTATATGACTGACTGTTCCTTTTATATAGCAGGGGATTTCACATTGAGTTTTCGTAAACTCACCCCTTTTATTAACCTTTCAGGTAATTTCCAGCCTTAGACAGATCAGAGCTGCGAGGGGCTCAGAGGAAGCCACACACACTATTTATGTTACAGTTTTGATTATTACTTTTAAAAGTTTTTATGTGGGTTGTAGTAAAGCCATTGTAATTTTCTGGATTTCAAATTTGGAATTTTATTTACTGTTCTTATAATTGCTAGTATTAGAACACGGTTTTCCAAAGCAACTACTATTGTTCAAAACATCACGTATCCGCAATTGTTTTTAAATTAAGCTTCTGCAACTGCCAAGGTTTTTACAAAGTTGTTAAGAATGTTATTCAGCTGAGGTTTTTTAACAAGGTTTAAAAAGGGTATAAGTTTTTAATTATTAAGAAGGGTTTTAATGGAAACATGGTTTTCGAAAAACACTTCAATGTGACACGCCAGATTCGAGCCAAACTTCTAGGCCGGGTTTGGGGTATTACATTTAGAGGTATCAGAGCCTAGTTGCAAAACTCGGTTGTGGATTGGGTTTTCAAAGGTTGAATTTCAGAAAATTATTTTCAACCACGTGGTCTGTTTGATGTATTTCTCCTAAAAAGTGTGGCACACCGAGTCTCCGACGTCGAATCTGTAAGTCTTCTGAATACTTTTGTTTGTTTAGAAATTGAAATACTATGGATTCTTTAGATATTGGTCTGAATTTAAATTTGGTATTTATTTTATGTCGATGTGATTTTGGATATAGAAATTGTATATATGTGTGATAAATATGTGTCTGCTTCAGTGAATAAGTGTTGTATGTATGAGATGTTTCAAGTTCTAGTTGAAGTGTGATAGTGATAGTAGGAGCAAAGTGCGTAGCAGTAGCATAGTGGGGTAGATGTTACACGACCACCCTGTTAGATGGAAATTTTGGGGACGAAATTTTTTTAAGGGAGGTAAAGTTGTAACGCCCTGAATTTGGGCCTAGAAGTTTTGGGCCTTGAGCATGGGAGAGATTGAAGGCAGCTTATAATATTTTGTTGTGCATGTAAATTTCGTTAATGAATGCTTGTTTTAGTGGTTAAGTGTGCTGAGAAGTGTTGGAGAAGTCCTGGGTTCAAATCTGGACTCTAGCAAAAATTTTGGTTTAAGGTGAATCAAACCCTGGGTGTAGTAGGTAGGCCTTAAGAATATTGTTGGAGAAATTGTGCCACAAAAAGCCTTGTGATCTAGTGGCAAAGTAGCGCCACATAAGAGGCAGGAAGGTGGCGTTATAGAGTTGACAAGGAGGTTCAGGGTTCGAAACTCATGGTAATCAAAGAGCATTTATTTTGCTAACAGGGGGGCAGCAAGAGTTGGTGTTGAATTTAAACTCTCATGATGGAGGGATCCCACATCGGGAAGCTAACATAAGAGTGGATGTGAAGGTGGCTTTAAATATAGAGAACCATGAAGAGAGTAAAGGTACCTTTCTTGGCTGATCCCTTTCGCTTTATGGTGTGCTCGTTTGGGTTGGGCGACGGCTAAGAGTGCTCGGAGCGTGGATTAACTCCAGTATCCTATCAGGTGTGTATTTCTCAATACTTTAGCTGTAGGATGGCTACTTCGGGTCGCGATGGGCCGAAAGGGGCCATGTGGGCCCAATGGGCCTACGGGACCAATTGGATAAGTTGTTTGATTGTGTAGTAAATATTGGACTAGGCTAGGTGAATCTCATATCTGTGGCTAGATTTGGGCTAAAAAGGCCACAGAGCGTGTAGGCCCATTTGGGTCGAGAATGGGCTTTAGGCCCATTCATATTATTATCCCTGTTTAGAATACTTTAGTTTACCAAATTGCCAAAATACCCTCGATTAGCAAAATTTCCAAAATACCCTCGATTAGCAAAATTACCAAAATACCCCTGATTTGTAAAATTACCGAAATACCCCTATAAGGTAGAATTATCGAAATACCCTTGTAGGGTGGAATTACTGAAATACTCCTGTAAGGTAGAATTAACGAAATACCCCTATAGGGTAGAATTATTGAAATACTCCTGTATGGTAGAATTACCGAAATACCCATATAGGGTAGAATGACTGAAATACCCTATAAGGTAGAATTACCAAAATACCCCTGTAGGGTAGAATTACTGAAATACCCCTGTAAGGTAGAATTATCGAAATACCCCTATAGGGTAGGATTACTGAAATACCCCTGTAGGGTAGAATTATCGAAATACCCTTGTAGGGTAGAAATACTAAAATACCCCTGTAGGGTAGAATTACCGAGATACCCTCGTGGGGTAAAATTACCATTTTGCCCTTAGGGTGTTAAATGACTATTTTGCCCTTTGTGGGCAAGTGACTGACTTGGATTGTGTGGTTGACGGATTTGATTGTGAATATATTTTGGTGATATGAATGACTTGACTGTGATTGTGATTGTGAATATATGTTGGTGATATGTTTGTTCGTGTTCTAATATTAGCAATTATAAGAACAATAAATAAAATTCCAAATTTGAAATCCAGAAAATTGCAACGTCTTTACTACAACCCACATAAAACATTTAAAAGTAATAATCAAAATTGTAACATAAGCAGTGTGTGTGGCTTCCTCCGAGCCCCTCGCAGCCCCGACCCGTCTAAGGCTGAAAATTACCTGAAAGGTTAATAAACGGGGTGAGTTTACGAAATCTAAGTGTGAAATCCCCTACTATAAAAGGAACAGTCAGTCATATAAAAGAATTAAAAGTTTGGCCCCAGCCTTACTTACAGTATTAGTATCAATTGGGCCTTAGCCCATTTTAACAGACAGTACCAGATGGGCTTTAATCCATTACAGAATAAGAAACATTATCAGAACTAGAATCAAAATCAGAATCAGAATTAGGTGATAGAATCAGAATTAGAATCAGTATCAGGTAACAGAATCAAAATCAGAATGTGAATGCAATCCCAACCCAGCCTATAACCAACCGCTACACTCTACCTGTACCAGCCCTACACTCCATGTGGGGAATAGCTCAACCCACCCAGCCCTACACTCCACAGTTGCAGCATTGCTGCTCAGTTATCAGATATTGTGATAGAGTCACCAAATACAGATATTGTGGCAGAGCCACCAGAACAGATATTTGTGGCATAGCCACCAGAAACAGATAATGTGGCAAAGCCACTTAACAGAAAATGTGGCACAAAGCCATCGATAACTGCATTATGTTAGGCACATAGCCATCAACTAGAGTAACATAACTGGCACACAGCCCTAGGTAAATGTGATCGACACAGAGTCGTCAATAACCATATATTGGCACATAGCCTTAGGCAAATACGTTTGGCACACAACCATAATCAGGTTGGCACAAAGCCATATGTAGGTTGACATAAAGCCATAATCAGAAGGCTTTAAGCCATCGGTAGCTGTATCGTGTTAGGCACATAGCCATCAGCAACAGTAATATAGTGCGCACACAGCCTCGGGTAAATATGATCGGCAATCAGCCATTGATCGGTCCACAGTCGTCTTGGGCGACCCGTGCGACCTTATCAAATCAGTACGAATATACGACTCTTAAGCCTTCGATGGATCCATAGTCGTCAAGCAACCATGTGATCCTAACAGATCAGATCTTCCTCCGTACAAAATCCTAACCCATGCAACATGTCATGTATGCAAAATGTCGTGCTCATATTTGAATCAAACAATCACAGTCAAGTCATTCATATACCAACATATATTCACAATCAAATTCGTCAACCACACAGTCCAAGTTAGTCACTTGGCCACAAGGGCAAAACAGTCATTTAACACCTTAGGGGAAAAATGGTAATTTTACCCCACAAGGTATCTCGGTAATTCCACCCTACAGGGGTATTTCAGTAATTCTACCCTACAGGGGTATTTCGGTAATTCTACCCTACAAGGGTATTACGATAATTCTACCCTACAAGGGTATTTCAGTAATTCTACCCTACTGGGGTATTTCAGAAATTCTACCTTACAGGGGTATTTTGGTAATTCTACCCTACAGGGTATTTCGGTAATTCTATCCTACAGGGGTATTTCGATAATTCTACCCTACAGGGGTATTTTAGTAATTCTTCCCTATAGGGGCATTTTAGTAATTTTACAAATTGAGGGTATTTTGGTAATTTTACAAACTAGGGGTATTTTGATAATTTTACAAACTAGGGGTATTTTGGTAATTTTACAAACTAGGGGTATTTTGGTAATTTTATAAACAAAGGGTGTTTTAGTAATTTTACAAACCAGGGGTATTTTGGTAATTTGGTAAACTAAAGTATTCCAAACAGGGATAAAAATACGAATGGCCCTAAAGCCTATTCTCGGCCCAAATGGGCCCACACGCTCGTGTGGCCCTTTTAGCCCAAATCTAGCCACAGATATGAGATTCACCTAGCCTAGTCCAATATTTACTACACAATCAAACAACTTATCCAATTGGGCCCGTAGGGCCATTGGGCCCACATGGCCCCTTTCGGCCCATCGCTGCCCGAAGTAGCCATCCTACAGCTAGAGTAGCGAGAAATACACACCTGATTGGAGACTAGAGTTAATCCACGCTCCAAGTGCTCTTACCCAACGCCCAACCCAAACGAGCACGCCATAAAGCGAAAGGGATTAGCCAAGAAAGGTACCTCTACTCTCCTCATGGTTCTCTCTATTTAAAGCCAGCTTCGCATCCCCTCTTATGTTAGCTTCCCGATGTGGGATCCTTCCAACATCAGAGTTTCAATTCAACACCAACTCTTGCCGCCCCCTGTTAGCAAAATAAATGCTCCTTGCTTGCCATGGGATTCGAACCCATGCCTCCCCTTAAATGCTCCACACGCTACTTGCTACTAAGCCACAAGGCTTTTTGTGTCACAATTTCTCCAACAGTATTCTTAAGGCCTACCTACTACACCCAGGGTTTGATTCACCTTAAACCAAAATTTTTGCTTAGAGTCTAGGTTTCAACCCAGGACTTCTCCAACACTTTTCAGCACACTTAACCACTAAAACAAGCCTTCATTAATGAAATTTTCACGCACAACAGAATATTATAAGCTGCCTTCAACTGCTCCCATGCTCAAGGCCCAAAACTTCTAGACCCAAATTCGGGGTGTTACAAGGTAGAAATACCGTAATACCCTTGAAGGGGTAAGTTTACGATTACGATGCTCGAGGGTAAATAGCTGTTCTTACTCTATAATTTGACTGTCTTTCAGAAGCATGCCTTGTTAATTATATATATTCTGCATACATGTCATACTGCATAGGGTTGGGTTTTGTTATGGAGGAAGAACTCGTTCTAGTGGCTGTGCCACATATTCTGATATAAGCAGCTTTGCTGCGGATTATACTTAGTGCTGCAACCGGTGCTAACACTGTAAGTGTAGGGATGGCGTGGGTGATTTATTCCCCACAGGAAGTGTAGGGATGGACAGAGGCAAGTGCAGGGTTGGATGGGGTTATCATGCCTTAATCATATGAGACTGTTTTGTTACGGGCCAACTGTATTGAAATGGGCCCAACTGTGTTAATATGGGCAAGGCCCAATATATCTTGACTTGTAATAGGGCTACGGCCCAGATTGATACTGGCATGGGCTAGGCCCGGTATACTCTGATACTGTAAGGGGCTAAGGCCCAGATTAATATTGATATAGGCTAAGGCCCAGTTAACTCTGATTTCTGAATAGGGCTTAGGCCCAGTAACGCTTGAACTGATTTGGGCTCTGGTTGGGATACTTTACACACTGAGTTTTCCAAACTCACCCCCTTTTTCCCATCTTTGCAGGTGAGCCTTAGATCGTTGGAGTTGGAGCTGGAGGGATTCAGAGTGGCCATATGGATTGTTTAAAATAAGTGTTTATACCTTCACTTTTATTTTAGATTATTTTCTTTATGTTTTCGGGTTTTAATTTGTAATAAGGCCGCTTTAATTATTTTTAGTTGTTTTTAGTATGTTTTGTTAGCTTAGATATGATATTGTTTTAACTGTTTGAAATTGAATAGCTCTAGGGCGCGTTTTAAAAAGGTTACTTCATTTCAAAATATCGCGATAACAAAGCAAAGCTTCCGCAACGAAAGCGTTTTCAAAATTAATAACCTTTTCAAATGGTTTTAAACGAATTGGTTTTCCCTGAACAATCACTTAGTTAAAGTGTGGCAATGGTTGTGTGCATGTCTAGGATTGGATCCCTGAAGAGCTAGGTACTTAAGCAGTCTAATTGACTCACCTCCTCTTTTCGGGCATCCTACCTGGTGCACAGCTTCCATTCACTTTAATCTTTAACGAAGATATTCTTTAAACACTAAGAAAGACTTTAGATAAAACATGACTTTTCTAGTAACGCTTCAATGTGACATGCCAAATTCGGTCGTAACGTCTGGGTCGGGTTTGGGGTGTTACACATAGTGTCTTTCAACTATGGTCTTACTCATTTCCTGTCATGTTGCCAGGATATCTTTCAACCATGGTCTTTTTCATTTCATGTCGCTTTGCCACAGTATCTTTCAACCATGGTCTTATTCATTTCCCGTCATCCTGCCACGGTATTTTTCAACCATGGTCTTGTTCATTTCATGTCACGTTGTCATGGTATCTTTCAACCATGGTCTTACACATTTCATTTCAGAAATCACACTCCCGCGAACCTCATCCTTACAACGGGATTACCAGTCTAGGCTAAATCCCCAGCAACGACAATTACTCTAATGAGCTTTGATCTGAATTACCAGTACAGGCTAAATTTAGACCCTAATTCGAACAACTCGTCCGAGCTAAATCCATTTTCCACATTTTTTTGGAGGCTATATCAGAATAGGATCACCCGTCCGGGCTAGATCCTTTTTACTGTCAATTCCTTTTCAGAGATCCATCGAATTTTCCTTCCATTCAACTGGGATTTCTTCCCCTTTTTATCAAATATATCAATGTTTCATCAATTGTCATACAATGAACATTCAAATTATATTCACATCAATAACATACATTTCAAGTATTTAATAATATAATTCAAGTTACACGAACTTACCTGGCAAAATTGTAGAAATATCAAGATTCAAGGGCATTTTGGTAAATTTTTCATTTTCCCTGATTTCTACCCAATCTTGATCCAAATTAATAATTTCATTCAATTTATTAATTTAACCAATAAAATAATTTATTTCCTTCATTTTGGTCTTTTTTGACATTTTTACAAAATTTTCCTTATAGTTCTTCGTTTATTCAATTTAGTCCCTGAGTCTAAAACATACAAATTATCCATTTTAAATGTAAACCCTTGCTAGCTGAAAATTTCATATATTTATTTTCCTCCTCCTCCTCCATTTCTCCATTCCACATCTTTAATGTATATATCATTCTTATAATTAACATTATCTATGATTTTACTATTTACTTATAAATTTATTCAAAGCTGTCCATCCGTGTCATACTCACTATTTTTTTTTATCTTGAGCTACAGAACTCCAAATTTGGATCTTCTAATTTTCCCTAAAACTAGACTCACATATCTTCTTACAATAAAATTTTCATAATTTTTTATTTAGCCAATGCATGCAGTTTACTCTTTAAACTCACCCCTATTTTGTTGTCTGATAGTTCTGACCCTTCTTCACGAAAAATTAGTTAGCTCCTTGTACAGAACTCAAATGATGTTTTTGTTTATTTTTATTGAAAATAGACTCATTCAGAATTCTAGGAATATAAATTTAAGTTGCTAATTATGTTTCTGCAATTTTTTATGATTTTTCAAAATTAGAACAAGGGAGCCCAAAATCATTCTTACCTTGTCTAACTAATTTTGGTATATCTCACAATTTACAATTTAATTGCTTACACCGTTTCTTCTATGAAAAACTAGACTCAGTAAAACTTAATTTCATATTTTACTCAACTTCTAATTCGATGTTCAAAATTTTTTGTGATTTTTCAAAATTAGGCTATTGCTGCTGTCCAAAACTGTTTTAATGCAAGATGTTAATTACCATGTTTATAACACCCTTATTTTCTTTTTCTACACTATTTCTCATCACTTTCTCTTATTTTCTCTTCACTAACATATCAAGAACATAGGATCATATCTAAGGAAACTCTACATTAACATCAATCCCATGCTTTTTCAATAATATCAAACTTAAAAATATATTGAAATCATGATGTTCTTACCTTGTTCTATTGATTTCAATCTTTATCTTATTTTTCTCTCTCCTTTAGCTTTCTTTTCTTGAATCCAACTTGATATTCTAACTTCCCATAGTCTCCTTAACATTTTTATCTCTTGGTAGCTATGGAAATTCTTTTGATTTTTGAGTGAAAATGGTGCATTTTTGGTAGAAGGACTAAATTGTAAAGAAAGCAAAACTTTCTTTCTTTCTTTCTCTCTTCCTCTCACGTTAGTGCATGGGAAAGATGATGAAAATTCTTCATCTTTCCTTCCTTTTATACTAAATAAATAATAATAAAATAATAAATTATATCATTAAAATAATATTTATCTAATTAAATAATTATAAAATATCATCAACATCATCATTACTTTCTAGATTTCTCTCCCTTCCAATTGACCATTTTGTCCTTTATTATCTTGTAAAATTCCATCCTAGAGTCATCATTTAATTTGGTAAAATTACAATTTAGTCCCTCATAGTTCTTCACCCATTCATTTTGGCCTTAATTCATCCATTTTCCTTAGTTTCTAGATCATTCCACCCTTAAAATATTTACACTATTGGTCCTTCAACTTTTTCATATTTACACTTTAACCCATCAAATTTTGAATTTTTACTCCTGTGCAACAAAACTTTTCTCACTTTTACGATTTAGTCCTTTCTTGAATTAATATATCATAATATACTTCCCAATATTGACATAACTCAAATTTTCTCTTTTTGTCACTTTATTTCCTTATTTTACTATATCAAGAATAATATCTTACTGTAAAAATTTTCGGGGTTTACACTAATTAATATAATAAAACCACACCCAAAAACACATCCATCAACCACATTAGTATCACTCAAACTGATTTCATAAAGCCATACATCACACAAGATATACCATGAAACATACTTCCCAAAATGAGCTTATACCATGACCGAAAATACACAAACATGAACATCGTTTCAAGCCATTTTCACATGGCTACATATATACAATTTCAAAACCAACCATATCAAATAGTAGCCTATACATGCCATAGGTTCAAAATTCAAGTTCAAAATTCAAGCTTTTAAAATACTAAAATAGTGATCGATAGTGTGACGATTTCCTTGATGATCCCCGAGCTCGTAACTAGCTTCCAAAATCTCAAAAACAATGAACGAACACACACACAATAAGCTTGAATAGCTTAGTAACTCATAAGAAATTAAAACATTTCAATAACATACATAATTCAATTAAAGTAAGCCGAAACAAACAAACCTTAATCACATATACATTTATCATACTTGCAAATTCATATATCATCACATAAACATTAACATATTATACTAAACTTGACCGAATACAAACATGCTCATAAGCATATATAAATCTCTCTTTTATCATGCATGATCCATGCATTCATCTCAAGTATATACTTACCTTACTTTAATAATCATATAACTTAGCACATACCTGAACCTTTTAGCTCGATTTCACATTCGATCTTAAATCGATATTGCCCGTTAAACCATTCAGAATTAATAAGGATACTTGGATAGTCGAAAAGCTCGTACAACGCCAACGTCCCAGATGTGGTCTTACATGTAATCAAATATCGATGCCACTGTCCCAGACAGGGTCCTACCCAAAACACATATTGGAATCCTATGTCATGACATATGTATCCTAACTATTCCTAAGGTTCTATAGGGCTTTCGGATGTCGAAAATCAATCGATTCCATCTCGTATATATTTCTCCCATGCTTATACTAATTCGACATCAACACATATATAGGCAATAATTTAATTCAACACATATATTACATAAATATTCAAATTTAATGACATTTGTTTACTTATGAACTTACCTCGGACGAAGACGAATGAATTGGAACAACAATTCGACAACTTTAGATTTCCCCTGATCCAAATTTGATTTCCTCTTTTCTTGATCTAATTCAATATAAATTTGGCTTATTTAATCATATATTCAATCAATTTCATCCAAAAACACATAAATGGTCTAATTACACTTTTGTCCTTGACATTTACATTTTTCACAATTTAGTCCCTATTCCACAAAACACAAAATATTCAAAATTTCACCACACCCATGCTTGACCAAATTTCACCAAGGTCCCTAGTAGCCCATTTCTTTCATTTATTTCACATTTTGACCCCTCAATTTACAAAATTCAAAATTTAATCCCAATTAGGCATTTTTACTAAAAATCACTTAATTAAACATGAAAACCTATTAACACATATTTAATTTTCATCATCAAAAACAAAAATAATCAAGATTTCAAAATGGAAAATCTCAAATTCATCATCAAATTCAAAAATTCAAGCATGAGCTAGCTAGTACTCGAAGCAACGATCTCAAAAACGTAAAAATTATCAAAAATCGAGCAAATTACATACCTCAATCAAGCAAAATGAGTGTCAAACCTAGCTTGTTCTTTTTCTTTCTTTTTATTTTGTATTTTCGGTCATGAAAGATGAATAAACCATGTTTTTATGTTTTATTTTATTTAATATCATATTAACACATAATTTACTATTTTAACCTTTTTAATTTCATTTAAAATCCACTAACCTTAGGATTTTGTGTCCATCAATAATTTCAATGGTATAATATCAACATAAGGACCTCAAATTATAAAAGCCATAGCAATATAGCACTTTAACACATAGAAAGCTACTTTTACATTTTATGCGATTAAGTCCTTTTATTAAATCGAACACTCAAACAATAAAATTAAATCACAAAAATTTCACACATATAAATTAACATGTTGTAGACACCAAAAATAATATTAAAATATTTTTTTGACTCAGATTTGTGGTCTTGAAACCACTATTCCGATAGGGTCTAAATTGGGCTGTTTCATCGGTTGTCCTTACCTCTGAATTAGAAAAGATATATAATGTGTTCCATGTATCGATGCTACGAAGATATCGGTCTAAACCTTCACATGTTACTTCCCCGACCAAAGTTGAAATTCAATCAAATATATCATACGCTGAAGAACCGATTCGAATTTTAGCTCATGAGATCAAAGAGTTAAGAAATAAAAGAATAGTGTTAGTGAAAGTCTTGTGGCATCGACACAGAGTTGAAGAAGCTACATGGGAACCCAAGAATGTTTGGAGAAATCAATACCCTAACCTATTCACTGGTAAGATTTTTTGCGACGAAAATCCCTAAAAGGGGAAGTGTTGTAACAACCCAGTTTTAGCTAAATCGAAATAGTGGTTTCGAAACTACAAATCTGATGTCAAAAATTTATTTTAATATTATTTTTGGTGTATACAATATGAATATAGATTGTGTAAAAGTTTCATTTTGAAATTTTATTGTTTAATGGGTCAATTAGATAAAAAAGAGTAAATTGCGTAAAGTGTAAAAGTAGAGTTCTATTAGCTAAAGGTATTAAATAGCTATAGAACCTTAAATTTAAGGTCCTTATGTGGTTATTAACCCATTTTTAAGATAGTGGAAGTTAGTGGCATGGCATTTGGAATAGTTATTAAAGTTTATTAAGGTTAAATTTGTAAATTTGTAAATTATGTTAAAATAAATAAAAAAATAATTTATCTCCTAATATCTTCATCTTTAACCAATTCTAAGGAGAAGAATAGCCATTCTTTTAGGTTTACATTTGGCCTTGGTTAAATTTCTCATTAAGGTATGATTTTTATCTCATTTTTAATGATTTATATGTTTTTGTGATCGTTGCAACTAGTACTAACTAGCCCAGGGACTAATTTGCAAAAATGTTAAAGATTTTGAATGTTTCCATTGATGAATATGTATGATTTTTGACAATTTATGATAGATTATGAATATTTGATGTTAGTTAAACAAGTTTTGTTAAGTGATTTTTGGTGAAAATGCAAATTAGGGGCTAAATTGAGAAATGTTGAAAATCTATGGTTGAAATGTGAAATAAATGAGAAATATGGGCTGCTAAGGGTATAAGGTTGTTCGGCTAAGCATGGATATTTTGATAATTTCACTAATTTGTGATATTATGTAAGACAGACTAAATTGTAAAAATGTGAAATATTAAGGACAATAGTGTAAATGTGCCTTAAAGAGTGTTTTGGATTAAATTGAATGAATATGTGATTGAATAAGTTAATTTTGAATTCATTTAGATCAAGAAAGGAGGAATTCAGACCTAGATCGGGTAAAAACAAAAATTATCGAGTAGTCGACCCGATATGTTAATTCCGAATACGAGGTAAGTTCGTATTTACTAAGCATTGTTATATTTATGCTTTTAATGCTTTGATATTGTATAAATTGTATATACGTGACTATTGTTATGTATGAGGACATATCAGTTAAATGTGGCACTTAGTGTGCGGTTCAATATAGCTTCGGCTATGTACGACACTTAGTGTGCGAGACATTGATTATGGCACTTAGTGTGTGAGACATTGATTATGACACTTAGTGTGTGAGACATTTATTGTGACACTTAGTGCTCGAGATATCGATCATGGCACTTAGTGTGTGAGACATTGAATATGGCACTTAGTGTGCAAGACATTGGGTATGGCACTTAGTGTGTGAAATATCAAGTATTCAATGACGTATTGTGTATGTATGAACTAGTTATGGATTAATATAGGTATGTATATGTATATTATGAATTTTAAACAGAAAAAGTCATGAAGTTTACATATAGCATATGAACATGAAGGTGAAAGGTTTGTTAGTAATCAAGAGTTAAAAGTTGTTATGCTTAAATTGTTGAATGATATATTTGTGATTTAATAAATTTATATCATACAAAATTACTAAGCTTTACAGCTTAACTTTTATGTTTGTTCCGTGTTTTATAGTAAATTCAAAGCTAGCTCGGATTTGGGGATCGTCAGAGACTACAACACACTATCCAACCATCTAATTGCTACTTTTGAGTTGTATATATATATGGTATATGGCTTGTATAGGTTATGGTAGTTTGGTTGTGAATATAGCCATGATATTTGGCTTATAAATGTATATGGTTTTTTTTGTATTTATAGCCATGAGTGATGGCTTATTTTGGTATGTTTTGGTATAAATGTGATTAAGGTTTCATAGTTGTTCAAATGGTTATATTTTGAGCTTGGTAAATAAGCTATATAGTATTATTGAAGTTGATAATTTGAGAAGTTTATGCTTGTGATTGGATGCTTGATGATATAAGTATTTGAATAAGTATTTAGTATTGATTTGAGTATTGAATTGGTTGAAATGGATTTGGTATGATTGTGTATTGGTTGATGAGTTTTGGCTGTATAATTATGTCTTAAAATGATATCATATGAGATTGTTTAGGTATGTGCAAAAAGGGTGGCAAATTGGCTTTGCAAATGGCCTATTTTTTTGTCCACATGGGCAGGGACACGAGCCTGTGTCTCAGCCGTGTGCGACACACGGTCATGATACACAGTTGTGTGTTCCCTGGTGTTGAAATTGAATCGAAGTCAATATGCTCCACACGATCTCATACACGGGCGTGTGTCTGGCCCTGTGGTATAAGCCAGTATACCCCCTAAATGTCACATGGCCTAGCACATGGGCGTGTTTGGCCATTTCATAGGGCACACGGGCCAGACACATGGGCGTGTGGTTGGCCGTGTGACCCAAGTCAGTATAACCTCCAGTTTTCACATGGTCCGGCACACGGGCGTGTCCTCGGTTGTGTGATGCAAGTCAGTATGTATGCCCTGTTTCCACATGGCCTATGACACGGGTGTGTCTGGTAGCCGTGGGACGCACACAACCAATTCACAGAGGCGTGTGAACCATGTATGCATGAAAATTTTCTAAGTTTTCCCAAAGTTTTCAGATGTTATCGATTTAGTCTCGAACCTCTTTAAAGCATGTTTTAAGGTCTCATAGACCCTTATAAGGGGCAATATGATTATGTTGACAAATATTTATTTCATAATGTGTTCATTAATGAGAAATGTATGTTATATGCTGTAATTGATTGGTAATGCCTCGTAGCCCTATTCTCGCGATGGACACGAGTTAGGGGTGTGACATCAAAACTAAATAATGTTTACATATTTTAATAACTCACAAGTCTAGCTTATATATTCACATACATTCACAAGTTAAATGATAATGATTCACACTACAATTACATACAAAATTTACCATGAGAACATGCTAACATTTTCATGAAACTTAAATTAATTCATTTAGCATGTTATTCACATGTTTATGCATCCGTTTCACATCGTATTATCACAATATGTAAAATCACATTTAAATGATAATTTGGCACTTGACGCTATGAAACATAAAAATGGGATCTATCACCACACATTGAATACATGGATCTCCAACACACTGATTGACTCATAAAGTTGAACATATCATAAAAAGTGAAGCATAAAGCTAATACTCTCTGACAAACAAAACATGTCCCACTGAATGGAGCTTAATTCACATTCCCTTATCTCTCCAACTTGTCCAGAGTCTCGATGCCCAGAAACACAATACATGTAGGCGAGTACTATAACACCCCTCACCCGTATTCAAAGTCAAAATAGGGTTACGGAGCATTACTGAACTTATAAAATAATTAAACATTCACTTTGCTTACATTATCACATTGCATACAATTATCATTCAATCTCAATCAATATGTCCCTTATACGAGCTTACAAGGCCCAAAACATGCATCGGGAGTGGTTCGGGACTAAATTGATAATTTGAAAACTCATAGAACACTTAGAAAATTTTTCTCAAAACAGGGGACACACGCCCGTGTGGTCCGCCTGTGTGTCTCACATGGCCAACAGACACGCTCGTGTCACAGGCCATGTGGACATTCGAAATGGGAGCACATGGCCGTGTCCCAACCTATTTCTGGCCCCGTGTAACTTTCTAACTTGGGTCACACGGGCAACACACACACCCGTGTGCCCTAGAAATGGCCATACATGCCTGTATGCCAGGCTGTGTGCTAGGCCGTACCAATCATGTAGGGTATACTGACTTATGCCACACGGTCAAGTCACTTGCCCATGTGTGAGGCTGTGTGAAGTATACTGACTTGATTTCTAATTCAACACCAAGGGATACATGGTCGTGTAACCTGACTGTATGTCACATAGGGCTGAGACACACGCCCATGTCTCTGCCCATGGGGACAAAAATAGGTTATTTACCAAGCCCTTTTGCCACCAAAATTTGCAAGTACCTATACAACCCAAATGGTACTCATTCATAGCATATAAGTGCATCCAATTCAACCACAATAAAGGCTAAAACATACCATCTCAATACGAACGACTAACATGTTTATAATCTCATATTTTACTAATTCAAATCATACCAACCTCACATATTCAAATCATCTAATTAAATCACTCCAAACATACATCATCATGCACCAATTCACAAGCACATAGCTTCTCAATTATTAACTATTTGACATTCAAATTACCTATTATCAATAAGCATCATGAATCCCACTTTAATAACATAACATAAACCATATGCACACATATATACATCATCAGAATTACCAATATAAGCCAACTCACATGGCTATATATACAATCTAAAACATATACATTTACAATTCTTTTCAAATGACCAAAATCATTATCATCTCATAACCAAAGTCCCTAAACATGCCATATACTTAAAATACCAAAGTTTATAGGTACCAAGTGATAGGTAGATAGTGCGAAGTAATCACTAACGATCCTTAAATCCGAGCTAGCTTTAGAAACACTATAAAACACAGAGAAATACACAAAGTAAGCTTTATAGCTTAGTAAGTTCGTATAGCATTTATATCAATTCATCATATAAACTTAAAATTAATCCAAAAACATAACATAACATATTTCATAATATCACCAACCAACCACATTTGTATCCATCAATTTAGTTATAATTTCCTTTATTTTTTCTCCTTTCAATATATTACTCAGTTCATGTACATACCGGTACCTTCCCTTATTTAACTCATACTCATTCACATCTTTGACATATCCATTAAACCGTTTGGAATATTTTTGAATACTCGGAAAACTTCCACACTTAATGCCAAATAAATAGTCATAGTTGTATTACTTTCGAACACTAAGTGCTAATATATATATAGCCAAAACTATCTTAATCTCGCACCCTAAATGCAATATATAATCGAACTTATATCAATTTCGCACACTAAGTGCCCATAATTAGTCGAATCATCTTCAAACACGACTGTAGTCTTAAATACACAATTTATGAAATATCAAAGCATTTAAAGCATAATTATAACAAGGCTCATTATATACGAACTTACCTCATACGTAAAAACGACAACACGGATCAACTAATCCGAGAATTTGTTCTTTCCCCGATATAAGCCTGTATTTTGCTTTTCTTAATCTATATAATATCAAATGCAGTTTATTTAATCATCTCTCAATTCAATTTAATCCAAAATTCACATTTAAGCAAATTTACACTTTTGCCCCTAATATTTCACAATTTCCACAATTTAGTCCTTATTTCACAAAATCATAAATTCATGATTTCAACACTAACCCATGCTAGCCAAATTTCTCTAGTACTCATATCAGCCCATTTTTTCATTTATTTCACATTTTAACCCCTAAATTTGCACATTTCACTATTTAGCCCCTAATTTGCAATCTCATTAGAAATCACTTAACAAAACTTGTATATCTATCAACAAGCATTCAAAATCTATTATCAAACATCAAAAAACACATGTATTCATCAATGGCATCACTCAAAATCTTGAACAGTTTTGCAAAATAGTCCTTGGGCTAGATAACCTAGTTGCAACATCTCAAAAACATAGAAATCATTAAAAACCGGGTCAAAAATGACATAAATGCCCAAATAGACCTAGCTGAACCTTCAAATGCAAAAAATGGAATTCCTTCCTTCTTAATTTCGGTGGACAAAACCACTAAGGAAGATGATAGCTTTGTTTTTTAATTGTTTTACTTAACTTATTTAATAAATTACCATTTTAACCTTGTTAATTAATCACTTAAAACATTTGATAGATGCCCATATTTGTCCACTCATATTAAACATCATCTAATTACAACATAAGGAACTCTACTTTAAAGTTCTATAGCTATTAAATACCTTCAGCTAATACAACAACACTTTTGCACTTTACGTGATTTAGTCTTTTTTATCAAATTGACCAATCAAACGATAAAATTTCTTAAGAAAATTTTCACACCAACATAATATCATACTGTAGACATTAAAATAAAAATAAAATAATTATTTCGACTTCAGATTTGTTGTCCCAAAACTATTGTTCTGATTTGACTAAAAACAGGCTGTTACAACTCTCCCCCTTAGGGATTTTCGTCCTTGAAAACCTTACCAATAAATAGGTTAGGGCATTGTTTCCTCATTGCTTCCTCGGGTTCCCACGTGGCTTCCCTGACAGTATGTCATTGCCACAAAACCTTCACTAAAGCTATTTGCTTATTTCTCAACTCTTTATTCTCTCAAGATAAAGTTTGAATTGGTTCTTCATTGTATGTCATGTCGGGTTGAATTTTAATCTCTAACAGAGAAATTACATATGAAGGATCCGATCTATATCGACACGACATCGACACATGAAACACATTGTGGATCTTTTCTAACTCAGTCGGTAAAGCTAGTCGAAATGCCACTGGACCTATTCTTTTGATGATCACAAACGACTCGATAAAACGCAGACTCAACTTACCTTTATGACCAAATCAAAGCATTTCTTCCACGGAGACACTTTCAGGAATACTTTATCGCCGATCTGAAATTCAATGTCTTTCCGTTTCAAATCCGTGTACAATTTCTATCGATCTGAAGCTACTTTCAAACTGTCACGAATTTCTTTCACTTTTTCTTCTGTTTCTCGAATCAAATCAACCCTATCAATCTTTTTCTCAATCAATTCGGTCTAATACAATCAAGTTCAGCATTTGTTACCATACAAAGCTTCGTACGGTGCCATTTTTATTCTTGATTGAAAACTGTTATTATACGCGAATTTAACTAATGGAAAATTTCCCTCCCAATTGCCTTAAAACTCTAAAACACAACAGCAAAGCATATCTTCAAGAATTTGAATTACTCTCTTGGACTGACTGTCAGTTTGTAGATGAAATGCAGTACTAAAGTTCAACTTCGTACCCAGGGCTTCTTGCAATTTCTTCCAAAATCTCAAACTGAACCTCGGATCTCTATCCGAAATAATTTAAACTGGCACCCCGTGCAGTCTAACAAACTCAGAGATGTATAATTCAGCCAATTTATCAAGTAAATAATCAGTACGTATCGAAATGAAATGTGTCAATTTTGTTAATCGATCAATGACATCCCAAACATCATCTTTCTTTTTCAGAGTCAAGGGTAATCCCGGTACAAAATCCATTGTAACTCTATCCTATTTCTACTCAGGTATCATTACTGGCTGTAGTAGTCCCAAAGGCACCTGATGTTTAGTTTTCACTTGCTGACAGATTAAACATCTCGATACAAACTCTGAAATATCTCATTTCATGCTCGACCACCAATATAACTATTTTGAATCATTGTACATCTTAGTACTTCCAGGATGAACGGATAAACAACCACTATGTGCCTCGTGTAAAAATTTCTGAATCAACTCTGGATTTTTTGGTACGTAGATTCTATCTCGGAACATCAAACAATCATCGAATTTGATTTGATACTCTAAATCACTAGTTGACTCCCACTGCACTCTTTTAGCTTGCAATTCACCATCATATTTTTTAGCTTCGCAAATTTGCTAAAAAATTCTGGTTAATCTTTAACTCAGCTAAAATCAAACCATCATCAGATAATGTCAACCATTTATTCATTGCTCTCAAGGTAAACAACGATTTCTACTCAAAGCATCTGCGACTACATTAGTTTTCCCCAAATGATAATCTATTACTAACTCATAGTCTTTTAGAAGCTCGAGCCATCTCTGTTGTCACAAATTTAAATCTTTCTAAGTCATAATATGATCAGAAAAGATGTGGCATTTTTCACCGTACAAATGATGATGCTAAATTTTCAATGCAAAAACTATAGCGGCCAACTCTAAATTGTGCGTTACATAGTTCTTTTCATGCGGCTTCAACTGTCTCGAGGCATAAGCTATAACTTTTACTTCTTGCGTCAAAATTCAACCCAAACCATTCAACTGCTTTCAACTGCTCGAAATTTTGTTGACATTTTTTAGACCACTCAAAATTTACATTTTTTAATTAGCTTCTTTCTTAACTATGCCTCATATTCGTCTTCATTCACATCTTCTGTATTTCTATTCATCTAACGAGATCTACCGCAAACATGACAAGACTGTTGGTTTTTTCGATCACCATAGTACAACATGCAATCATTTGGGCAACTATGATTTTTTTTGTACCCAAGGCCTAAATCTTTTATCATTTTCTTCATATCTTTGCATGAATAAGGGATTTTTACAAACAGAAAAATATCTCTCAAAAACTCTAACAGCATTGTCAAAGAGTTTTCGGTCCACCCTTCCAAACATTTTAAGTGAAAAAGACGAATGCAGAAGGACATTTTTGAAAATTTTGATCCCTCATAAAGTTCTTCATTCCATTAAGTACTTGTAGAACTTCGCAGCTTCAACATTTGGCTCTTCATCAGGTACACTTCTTCCCATTTTGGTAAAAGCATTTCCACCAAGATTACAATCACCAGATGCAATAAAGTCGAGTGGAAACGATTGTAAACCATGACTGGGCATATTAAATGCATCCTGTAGCATACCTTCCATGTCATCTTCTCTAATAGACTGACGGTAAGCACTATAAGGATAAGCCGAATTAATCGTTGAAGAGGTTTTACTAGGTGTACACTCTCCATGGAAAATCCAATTTTATACCCTCAAATAAAGTCATCAACAATTAGATGTTCGTAGACAACTTCACGAAAATGCCAATTGATGTTGCCACACTTCTTACACGGGCAAAGAATCATATTCTCTTGGCTTGCATTTTGAAATGCAAAATTTAGAAAACTTTGTACTCCATTTCGATTGTCATTGCTTACCCTTGACAAATTCATCCAAGTCTTATCCATTTCGTAGTTCTTGAAGTCTAAAGTTGACAATAAATTACACCGATAAGTTGTTTATTTATAAGTATAATTAAGTTATGTAAGTTATGATATGATATATATAAGTTATTAAGTTATATAAGTTATGTAAGTTATGATATGATATGATATATACAGGTCAAATCAACCTGTAACAAAAATTCTTTATTCAAACTCAATCAAGTCAAGTAGAGCTGACTAGGCTAGACAAATCACACAGCTCAGAGACAACTTTAGTTAACGAAAGAAATAAAGAAGATTAAAAATTTTAATTCATGAAGATAACGGTAAAATAAAGAAGATAAATTGAGAAAGTTTTATTGTAAAAATAAAAATAACTGGAGTAGAAAAAAATTTTGAAATGAAAAGGAAAGTGTGATGGAAATAATTGGGGAAAAAAAGAGAAAGTTTTAATTTAATCTCAACTACATATTTCATTTGATTTAATAATCTAAAAAATTGTAAAATTAATAAGTTATGAATTTTTTTCCATAATTAAAATATTATACAAAAGTGATGTCATAAAATAACATAAATATTATATAAATTTGTGATTGAAATTTTATTTTTTATTGTATCGCATATGTAACACCCCAAACCCGGCCTGGACATTATGGTCAAATTTGGCGATGTCACATTGAAGTGTTTTTCATAAAACGTGATAATGTTTGAAAAGCCCAATGTTTATTTAGCCTTTTTGTATGATCTAGAAAATATATTTAAAACTAGCGTCACTATCAAAAAGTATTTACTTTAAAATGTTATTAATTATAAAATCTCGTTTATCGCGAAAGCTTCTGAAACGATTTTGTGGTATTCGTGGTATTTTGGTAAATCATGTATATCTTTTGAAAAGCCGCATCCTACCACTAGTAAGTATAAATCATAATAAATTAATAAAAGCCCAAATTAGAGAATAAAACTTAAAGAGGCCTTTTACATAAAAATACCCAAATAAAACTAGTTATAGGTTAAAAGATAAATTTGGAAGCGTAAGCTGTTGTGTGTCCACCTCCGAGTCCCTCGCAGCACCGATCCGCCTGAGGATTGCCGGTACAGTTAATACAGTTTGGTGAGTTTACGAAAACTCAGTGTGTAATCCCATAATAACAAAAAGATAAACATACAGAGAGCAAATACAATCTGGGCCTAGGCCAATATCAGTAACAGTAGTAGTCTAGGGTTTAGCCCATTTCAGTAATAGTTATCAGTGCAGTAACAATGATCAATGCAGAAACAGTAATCAGTGCAGTATGCAAGCAGAAAATCCTACCCAATCCAGCCTGTACACACCATCTCCATACCAACCCTACACACCATGTGGGGATAAAATTGAGCCACCTAGCCCTACACACCAAGTAGCACCGGTTACGGCACTAAAATAGCATTATAGCAAAGCTGCCAGTATAGTAGGCTTAAAGCCATCGGTAGGTCCACAGTCGTCTTGCGCGACCCGTGCGACCATATCAGTACAATACACTTCCTCAAAAATCATATATCCCACCCCATGCAATGCAACATAATATTTTACATGGATGCAACATACATATAACGTGCAGTGCTCAAATACAGCCATACACTTCGTGGAACAAATCTGTTAGTTTACCTTACCGAGGTATTACAGTCATTTTACTCTACAGTGGTATTTCGGTCATTCTACCCTGTAGGGGTATTTTGGTCATTTTACCTATGAGGGTATTTCGATCATTTTATCACATAAGGGCAAAATAGTCATTTTATCATATAAGGGCAAAATCGTCATTTTATCACATAAGGGCGAAATCGTCATTTTATGACATATGCGAAAAATTGTCATTTTATCACATGAGAGAAAAATCTTCATTTTATCACATGAGAGCAAAATCGTCATTTTATCACATAAGGGCAAAATCATCATTTTATCGCATAAGGGCAAAATCGTCATTTTATCACGTAACGATTCAGGTATGCTTACCGACCCAATAGAAGGTCACAGTCGTCTTAGGTGATCCGTGCAACCTTAACAATCAAACAATGAAAATGGGCCCAAAGCCTATAATACGGGACCATGTGGGCCCACATGCCCGTGTAGCCCAAGAAGCCCAAAAATGGCCTTGATTGTGTGAACTACACAATCTAGCCTAAAAATCCCCACACGTTTGTGTGATTTACCCATGTGGGCCCATGAGCCCATGAGGCCCACACGACCCATTTCGGCCCAACATGGCCCATAACGGCTTAAGTCCATGGTATCCCCCATGGTGGCTTCTCAAAATTCAGTACCCACGTTTATGCGTTTGGGGCCACCACACGAGCGATCGCACGCCCATGTGGCATCAATGGTCCTATTTTTCGGCTTTTGCCAATTTACGGCAATGGTAGTGTTTTACACACCTGTTTACAAAAACACGTACGTAGACCCTTGAGCATTCCAAACCTTGATCCAAACCACAACCATTCCATTAGTCTCAAGGTAAATAAATTAATACTACTCCTTTCCATAATACTAATCCAAAAGATCAATTGTCACATACCTTGTTTCGAACCCCCAAGCCTCTACATATCTAAACCGTTGATCAAGAATGATCTTTCCCCCTTCTTTGGTTATTATCTGCATACTTGTAACGCTCTAATTTTTAGGTTTTCTGTGTTTATGTGATTTTTAAAATTTGTGTGTGTTCTGGTTGGTTAAAATATATATTGTAGTAGGTTAGTTGGCCTTTGGAAGGCCCAAACGTAAGTTAAATTCGTGGTGGTCTTCGAAATTATAATTTTATGAACAGGTGATGCAATTAGCGTTTGGTCTTTTAAGAGTAAAATGGTAAAAGATGACACAAAAAGGATGTGGTGTAGTGGCAAGGTGGCACAACTCAGGGGACAAGGAAGTGACGCCATAGAGGAAGCAAGGGGTCCATGGTTCATGTGACAGCCCTAAAGTGACCCTAGTCGGAAAGTGGTTTCGGGACCGCTAAACCGAGTCACCAAATTATTTGAATATGATATTTATTGACTAAAATATGTGATTATGAATGTGTGAAAGTTTTAAGCTTCGATTTAGTAAATTGCATGTGAAATTAGTCAATAGGACTTATGTGTGACACTTTTGAAATGTGATAGGTTAATCTATAAGGATCTATTAGTGCATGTAATCAAAGGGGTGGACTTGCATGTCAATTTCCCCCATTTAATTACTAGTGGCCGGCCATGGCAAAGGTTGATGGGCAAAACATGTCATAAAACATGTTGTGATAATGGTTTATGTTAGAAAAAAATAAAATAAGGAGTATGGGCAATAAAATAATAATGGGAAGGTAAATGATGATGAAAAAAAGGAAAAGAAAGAAAAAAAAAGGCTCTCATGTTGTTCTTGACCGAATAGAAGAAAGATAAAGAAGAAAAAAAAAAGCTCTCATGTTGTTCTTGGCCGAATAGAAGAAAGAAAAAGAAGGAAAAAGAGCTTTGAGGAAATTGGCTATGGTGGTTTGCTAGACTAAGGTATGTTTGATGATGTTCCATGAGATGCATGCATGTTTTAGTTGTTAGCTTGAGTTCTACCTAGCCCATGGTCTAAATCTTGCTATGTGATGGAGATGACACTCGGCCATGGATGTATCATTCTTGCTTGGTGTTGATGTTGTGTTGATGAGATATCAAGTTATTTTTGTGGCCCAAGTTGAGATTTGGATTTTGGAATGAGTAAGGTTTTCGGCTACGGTAATTATAAGGGTGATGGATGTTGTTTCATGCTAAATCTAGATGAACAATGTTAGTGCTTATATCTCGATATTTATGAGTTTCTTTCTTGGTTTTACCTCAAACCCATGAAGTATTCTCAATTGGTGTTGTTAGAGGTTTCGGTCATGGGATTATAAGCTTGTTAGTTTTGATGGTGAAAGTTATGCCTTGTAAGGGTAAACAGTTCAAAGGAACATTCGGCCATGATGTAAAAATTATGGTGGAGTGATGTTAAATGCTTTGAATATTGAATATATATATATTGTTATAAGTTGAATTTAAGGTTTGCTAAATTGTCTTTGTCATTGCCGAATGTGTGTATAGTTAAAGAGAATTTGTTTAAGTGCTTAGTTAATTGATATTGAGTTAATGATATGTGTATTTGGTCATAAAGTTGTACATGAGGAAATGTTAGATTAATGGTATTAAATTGCTTAATGTGATTAAAAATGCGTATGACCATTTTGTATTTGAGCTAAGGGTGGCCATATGACCTATCAAATTCATTGTCATATTCGGCCATAAGCTAGCATAATGAGACTTTAATAAGTTAAAAATTTGTTTGAATTAGCTCAAGAGCTTAGAGGACCAAAGTTGGATAAGGGAAAGGAAAAAGTGATCGAATAGCCGTCGAAATCGTTCGACAACATCCGAGGTAAGTTTTCGAGCAATGAGACTTAGTTTATGATTTGATTAAGTCATGATGTATGAGCATAACAAATATACGGTGATATGATGATTCTACTTGAATTATATGATGAGTTAATTAGTCTATACGTATGACGGGTAGCCGTATGTGCATAGAGATTGTGTCATAAAGCAAACTAAACCATGCTGTTTGTACGTGGCTAGTGAGCCGAAAATGGGAGTGCTTAATACTTGACTTGTGTTTGAACTCTAATTATGAAAATGAGATATAAATGTGTCATGATTTATTGATATGTGCATGAATAGTCGGATGATAATCGGGCTAAGTCCCGAAGGCATTTGCGCTAGTGACTAGTTCCGGGCTAAGTCCCGAAGGATTTTGTGCGAGTTATTACATCCGGGCTAAGTCCCGAAGGCATTTGTGCGAGTTATTACATCCGGGCTAAGTCCCGAAGGCATTTGTACGAGTTATTACATCCGGGCTAAGTCCCGAAGGCATTTGTGTGAGCTACTATATCCGGGCTAAGTCCAGAAGGCATTGGTGCGAGTTACTATATCCGGGCTATGTCTCGAAGGCATTGAGCGAGTAGCTATATCCAGTTAAATCCCGAAGGTACTTGGCTTGGGAATGAGCGACCTTGCTGTAATAGTTTCAATTAATATGCTCGTAAAATCCCAGCAATGAGGTATGTCTCGCATATGCATTGATTTAGTTGATCCCTTACAATCTTTTGTGTATGAATATAAGGGTTGGTAATGTGAAGTAAGTGTGATATTGAGAATTTGTGCATATGAAATTATCCGTTTAGCCATATGAATGCTACACTTTAGTTGTGTCTAATTTCATGGCTCAAAACTTACTAAGCATTAAATGCTTACTCCGTTTCTTTGAATCTCTGTTTTATAGATTTTGGTTCGTCAGCTATCAGACTTGGGATTGTCGAAGTCGAAGTCGTCCACACTATCAAAGCCCCTTTTGGTACACTTTTGGTTGAACTTTGAAATGGCATGTATAGGACTACCCTTTTTGTTGTGGGTCATGTACCCTTTGGTTTTGTATAAATTTGGATAGCCATGCGAAAATGGCTTATATACACTTTGAGCGTAGTATTATAATCGTTTTGTATGTTGTTCATTAAGAGGTATGGAAATGTTTGGAAACAATTAGCCATTGGAATGGTTAATCATAATCATATTTTGTGCTATATGCTAAAAGGGCTAGTTGAATCATGGAAACTATGAAATAGGTAAAGTCTACCTTAAGGGCAGATGCTGACAGCAGCAGTGATGTAAATTTGAAAATCACTAAAATTAGTAGGAATAGAATTAAATAGTGAACAAATTATGTAATCGAACCTTGATGAATCTACTTTCATATGGAAGAAACGAAACGGTCATATGAGTCGGATTTTAAGAGATATTTAAGTTTTCGTGGAACAGGGCCAGAGCGATTTCTGGATCCCCTGATCTGACTTTGGAAATTCATTATAAATTAACCAGAGATAATTAGAAGTCACGACATATATGTATAGATTCCTTTTCGAGTCTAGTTTCTATAGAAACAAACGGCATCAGTATTGAAGCCCTGTACAGGGAGATATCGAAGTTGTAGTGCGTGAAGGTCAGAGTAGTCGAACCCTGAAACAGGGGAGACTTTAACTAATAAACTGTACTAATTGGCTCAACCAAAAATTCTAGAAAAAAATTTGTAGATGGATATATGACTCTAGTTTCAGGAAACATTGACGAAACTGGTTTTCGAGTTTTGAAACTCAAGATATGATTTTTAAGGCGACAGTGACTCAGTAACCAGCTTGTCTGGAAATTTTTAAATGGACTGTGAAAATAAGTGAATTTAGTCTGTGAACCCCTCGTGTCCGACTCCGGTAACGGTCTCGGGTACGGGGTGTTACAATTAAATTGGTATCAGAGCTACGGCTTAGTCGATTCTATGACTACCGTAATATGTTTGGGTCTAGCTATACATGCCATTATGTGATTATTTGATAGTGTGGTGATTTCTGACATTTGCAAATGTGTTTACTTATAGTAATGGATCCCGATCCCGACCGAGCGGTAGCTGATGATCTTGAGAGTGTAGCGCCTGCTCCCGCACAAGGGACAGCGCCGGCGGACTCTCAACCTAGTGCTAGTAATCCGAATGATGAAGCTAGACAAGCTTTTTATAGCGTGATGAATGATTGGTTCAACCAATACATTCGACCTAATACGACTGTTCCACAACCTCCATTCCCGAATAATTCCACCCCCGCACCTACAATACCTCCGGTAATTGACCAAATAAGGTCAAATAAGCCCCCAGTTGACAGAATTCGAAAACACGGGGCTACTGAATTTAAAGCTACTAACAGCAATGATGCCGAGCAAGCTGAATTTTGGTTGGACAACACTATTCGGGTACTCGATGAGCTATCTTGCACACCCAATGAGTGCCTAAAGTGTACTATCTCCTTGCTACGTGATTCTGCCTACTATTGGTGGAATACGTTGACTTCTGTTGTGCCCAGAGAGCAAGTAACTTGGGAGTTTTTCCAAACCGAGTTTCGGAAAAAGTATATCAGTCAGAGATTCATGGATCAAAAACGGAAGGAATTTCTTGAACTTAAACAAGGTTCCATGTCGGTTACCGACTATGAACGAAAATTTGTGAGGCTTAGCCGGTACGCGCAAGAATGCATTTCTTCAGAAGCTGTGATGTGTAAACATTTCGAAGATGGACTGAATGATGATATAAAGCTGTATGTTGGCATTTTGAAAAACTGAGAATTTGTGGTACTTGTCGAGCGAGCTTGCAAAGCCGAGGAGCTCAGTAAGGAGAAAAGGAAAGACGATGTGGGAGCAAAGGAGTTTCGTAAGAGATCTTCAGGAAAGCCCTTCCAACAGTCATCGAAGAAATTTAGAGATGGCTTAGGCCGGTCTAGAGACACTTCGGGCTTTTCTAGACGAGATCGTGATCGACCCCTTGTGGGTACACGAGTCACTTCGATCGCCAATGTTGGAATTGATCGTCGAGACAGAACGGAGTGCCAATATTGTGGTAAATGGCATTCGGGGAGTTGTAGATTCCATGACCGATCCTGTTACAAGTGCGGATCAGTTGACCACTTTATTAAAGATTGCCCGAGGTTGTCTGAACAGAATGTAAACCAGAGTGGGAAACCGGGTGCTACAACTGCTCGAGGTAGACCATCTAGAAACACGGGAAATCCTAGTGGTGGTCAGAGAGGATCTAGAGATGCTACAACCAGATCTGAGGCTCGTGCTCCTGCTAGGGCTTATGCTATACGCACACGCGAGGATGCTTCCTCGCCAGATGTTATTACCGGTACTTTTACTCTCTTTGATACTAATGTGATTGCTTTGATTGACCCTGGTTCTACTCATTCTTATATATGTGAAACCTTAGCATCCAGTAAGACCTTACCTATTGAGTCTACTGAATTCGTAATTCGGGTGTCAAATCCCTTGGGTCGTTACGTGCTTGTCGACAAAGTGTGTAAGAAATGTCCTCTAGTAATTTGAGGTTCCTGTTTTCCGGCGGACTTGATGCTTCTGCCGTTTGATGAATTTGATGTTATCCTCGGTTTAGATTGGTTGACCGTGCATGATGCGGTTGTGAATTGCAAAAGCAAGACTATTGATTTGAGGTGCGCAAATAACGAGATAATCCAAGTTGAGTCTACGGACTTAAAGGGGTTGCCAGCTGTAATATCATCAATGTTGGCCCAGAAATATGTAAGAAAGGGGTGCGAAGCATACCTTGCGTATGTACTTGATGACAAAGAGTTAGAAAAGAAACCCGAATCTGTGCCGGTGGTTTGTGAATACCCGGATGTTTTTCCTGAGAAATTACCGGGTTTACCACCTGTTCGGGAGGTAGAGTTTGGTATTGAGCTTGTACCTAGGACTACACTGATTTCGATAGCTCCATATCGTATGCCACCAACCGAGTTAAAAGAGTTGAAAGCTCAGTTGCAAGAATTGACGGATAGAGGTTTCGCTCGACCAAGTTTCTCACCTTGGGGTGCACCAGTATTGTTTGTGAAAAAGAAGGACGGAACCATGAGGTTGTGCATCGACTATCGTCAGCTGAATAAAGTGACAATAAAGAATAAATATCCGATGCCACGTATTGACGATTTGTTTGATCAACTAAAGGGAGCCTTAGTGTTTTCAAAGATAGATTTGAGATCGGGTTATTACCAGTTGCGAATTCGAGATTCGGATATACCTAAACTGCTTTCAGAACGAGATACAGTCACTATGAGTTCTTAGTGATGCCGTTTGGGCTCACTAATGCCCCTGCGGTATTTATGAATTTGATGAATCGGATCTTCAGACCGTATTTGGATCAGTTTGTAGTCGTGTTTATCGATGATATTTTGGTTTATTCAAGAAATGAAACCGATCATGCTGAACACCTGGGATTAGTGTTGCAAATTTTACGGGATAAGCAGTTATATGCTAAGTTCAGTAAGTGTGAGTTTTGGTTAAGAGAGGTTAGCTTCTTGGGTCATGTGGTATCCGCATCGGGTATTCGAGTTGACCCGAGCAAAATTTCAGCCATACTTAACTGGAAGCCTCCGAGAAATATTACTGAGGTTCGGAGCTTTTTGGGACTTGCCGGTTACTACTGACGGTTTGTAAAAGGTTTCTCGATGATAGCCACACCAATGACAAAGCTACTTCAAAAAGATGTTAAGTTCGAATGGACAGAAAAATGTCAAAAAAGTTTTGATCAACTGAAAACTTATTTGACTGAAGCTCCAATTCTAGTGCAACCCGAATCAGGCAAAGAGTTTGTCATTTATAGTGATGCCTCCCTACTTGGGTTGGGTTGGGTTGAGTATTGATGCAAGAAGGTCGAGTTGTGGCCTATGCGTCGAGACAATTAAAGCCACATGAGAAAAATTATCCGACCCATGATCTCGAATTAGCTGCCATCGTATTTGTTTTGAAAATATGGCGACATTACTTATTTGGTGAGAAGTGCCATGTATTTTTGGATCACAAAAGTTTCAAATATTTGATGACTCAAAGAGACTTAAATCTACGACAAAGACGTTGGCTCGAGTTGTTAAAAGATTATGAGCTTGTCATTGACTATCACCCGGGAAAGGCTAATGTGGTTGCGGATGCCTTAAGTCGTAAATCACTGTTTGCTTTACGAGCGATGAATGTACACTTGTCTGTTCTATCCGACAATGTGTTAGTGGCGGAATTAAAGGCCAAACCATTGTTGATTCATCAAATTCGTGAAGCTCAGAAAGTCGATGATGAATTGGTTGCAAAACGGGCTGAATGTGTTCCGAATATGGAATCAGAGTTTCAAATTGATGATGACGATTGTTTGAGGTTCAGAAGTCGGTTGTGTGTTCCAAGAAATTCAGAACTCATTTCGATGATTCTGAACGAAGCTCATTGTAGCCGAATGTCAATTCACCCAGGGAGTACAAAAATGTACAACGATCTGCGACGTCAGTTTTGGTGGCATGGTATGAAACGAGACATTTCCGATTTTGTCTCGAAGTGCTTAGTATGTCAGCAAGTGAAGGCGGAACATCAAGTGCCTACGGGTTTACTTCAGCCGATCATGATACCTGAATGGAAATGGGATCGAGTCACGATGGATTTTGTGTCTGGGTTGCCATTGTCGACAAGTAAGAAAGATGCGATTTGGGTTGTTGTTGATAGACTGACTAAGTCGGCTCATTTTATCCCCGTACGTACGGATTTTTCATTGGATAAACTAGCTGAATTATATGTTTCTCAGATTGTGAGATTACACGGGGTACCGATTTCTATTGTGTCGGATAGAGATCCGAGATTCACCTTGCGATTTTGGAAGAAATTGCAAGAAGCTTTGGGTACCAAGCTGCATTTTAGCACCGCTTTTCATCCACAAACCGATGGTCAATCCGAGCGGATAATTCAGATACTTGAGGATATGTTGAGATGTTGCATCCTCGAGTTTAGTGGTTCATGGGAGCGGTATTTACCTTTGGTTGAATTCGCTTACAATAATAGCTTTCAATCAAGTATTAAGATGGCACCTTACGAGGCTTTGTACGGTCGTAAATGCCGTACACCATTGTTTTGGACCGAGCTCGGTGAAAGTAAAATTTTTGGAATTGATTTGATTAAAGATGCCGAACAGAAAGTAAAAGTAATCCGTGAAAGTCTGAAGGCAGCCACAGATTGTCAGAAATCGTATGTGGGTTTGAAACGAAAAGACACTGAATATCAGGTGGGAGATAAAGTGTTTCTTAAAGTTTCACCTTGGAAGAAGATACTCAGATTTGGGCGTAAGGGCAAATTGAGTCCGAGGTTCATCGGGCCATATGAAATATTCGAACGAGTCGGTCCAGTTGCGTATCGATTGATTTTTCCCCCTGAACTTGAAAAGATTCACGATGTCTTTCATGTTTCGATGCTTCGACGTTATAGATCTAATCCATCGCACATAATTAGTCCATCAGAGGTTGAAATTCAAGCCAATATGAGTTATGAAGAAGAACTGATTCGTATCCTAGCTCGTGAAGTGAAAGAGTTACGAAACAAAAGGGTTCCGTTAGTAAAAGTGTTATGGCTCAAACACAGGATGGAAGAAGCTACTTGGGAACCCGAGAACTCTATGAAAGAGCGATACCCAAACCTATTTACCGGTAAGATTTTCGGGGACGAAAATTTCTTAAGTTGGGGACAGTTGTGACAGCCCTAAAGTGACCCTAGTCGAAAAGTGGTTTCGGGACCACTAAACCGAGTCACCAATTTATTTGAATATGATATTTATTGACTAAAATATGTGATTATGAATGTGTGAAAGTTTTAAGCTTCGATTTAGTAAATTGCATGTGAAATTAGTCAATAGGACTTATGTGTGACACTTTTGAAATGTGATAGGTTAATCTATAAGGATCTATTAGTGCATGTAATCAAAGGGGTGGACTTGCATGTCAATTTCCCCCATTTAATTACTAGTGGCCGGCCATGACAAAGGGTGATGGGCAAAACATGTCATAAAACATGTTATGATAATGGTTTATGTTAGAAAAAAATAAAATAAGGAGTATGGGCAATAAAATAATAATGGGAAGGTAAATGATGATGAAAAAAAGGAAAAGAAAGAAAAAAAAGGCTCTCATGTTGTTCTTGACCGAATAGAAGAAAGAAAAAGAAGAAAAAAAAAAGCTCTCATGTTGTTCTTGGCCGAATAGAAGAAAGAAAAAGAAGGAAAAAGAGATTTGAGGAAATCGGCTATGGTGGTTTGCTAGACTAAGGTATGTTTGATGATGTTCCATGAGATGCATGCATGTTTTAGTTGTTAGCTTGAGTTCTACCTAGCCCATGGTCTAAATCTTGCTATGTGATGGAGATGACACTCGGCCATGGATGTATCATTCTTGCTTGGTGTTGATGTTGTGTTGATGAGATATCAAGTTATTTTTGTGACCCAAGTTGAGATTTGGATTTTGGAATGAGTAAGGTTTTCGGCTATGGTAATTATAAGGGTGATGGATGTTGTTTCATGCTAAATCTAGATGAACAATGTTAGTGCTTATATCTCGATATTTATGAGTTTCTTTCTTGGTTTTACCTCAAACCCATGAAGTATTCTCAATTGGTGTTGTTAGAGGTTTCGGTCATGGGATTATAAGCTTGTTAGTTTTGATGGTGAAATTTATGCCTTGTAAGGGTAAATGGTTCAAAGGAACATTCGGCCATGATGTAAAAATTATGGTGGAGTGATGTTAAATGCTTTGAATATTGAATATATATATTGTTATAAGTTGAATTTAAGGTTTGCTAAATTGTCTTTGTCATTGCCGAATGTGTGTATAGTTAAAGAGAATTTGTTTAAGTGCTTAGTTAATTGATATTGAGTTAATGATATGTGTATTCGGTCATAAAGTTGCACATGAGGAAATGTTAGATTAATGGCATTAAATTGCTTAATGTGATTAAAAATGCGTATGACCATTTTGTATTTGAGCTAAGGGTGGCCATATGACCTATCAAATTCATTGTCATATTCGGCCATAAGCTAGCATAATGAGACTTTAATAAGTTAAATTTGTTTGAATTAGCTCAAGAGCTTAGAGGACCAAAGTTGGATAAGGGAAAGGAAAAAGTGATCGAATAGCCGTCGAAATCGTTCGACAACATCCGAGGTAAGTTTTCGAGCAATGAGACTTAGTTTATGATTTGATTAAGTCATGATATATGAGCATAACAAATATACGGTGATATGATGATTCTACTTCAATTATATGATGAGTTAATTAGTCTATACGTATGACGGGTAGCCGTATGTGCATAGAGATCGTGTCATAAAGCAAACTAAACCATGTTGTTTGTACGTGACTAGTGAGCCGAAAATGGGAGTGCTTAATACGTGACTTGTGTTTGAACTCTAATTATGAAAATGAGATATAAATGTGTAATGATTTATTGATATGTGCATGAATATTTGGATGATAACCGGGCTAAGTCCCGAAGGCATTTGCGCTAGTGACTAGTTCCGGGCTAAGTTCCGAAGGCATTTGTGCGAGTTATTACATCTGGGCTAAGTCCCGAAGGCATTTGTGCGAGTTATTACATCCGGGCTAAGTCCCGAAGGCATTTGTGTGAGCTACTATATCCGGGCTAAGTCAAGAAGGCATTGGTGCGAGTTACTATATCCGGGCTATGTCTCGAAGGCATTGAGCGAGTAGCTATATCCAGTTAAATCCCGAAGGTACTTGGCTTGGGAATGAGCGACCTTGCTGTAATAGTTTCAATTAATATGCTCGTAAAATCCCAGCAATGAGGTATGTCTCGCATATGCATTGATTTAGTTGATCCCTTACAATCTTTTGTGTATGAATATAAGGGTTGGTAATGTGAAGTAAGTGTGATATTGAGAATTTGTGCATATGAAATTATCCGTTTAGCCATATGAATGCTACACTTTAGTTGTGTCTAATTTCATGGCTCAAAACTTACTAAGCATTAAATGCTTACTCCGTTTCTTTGAATCTCTGTTTTATAGATTTTGGTTCGTCAGCTATCAGACTTGGGATTGTCGAAGTCGAAGTCGTCCACATTATCAAAGCCCCTTTTGGTACACTTTTGGTTGAACTTTGAAATGGTATGTATAGGACTACCCTTTTTGTTGTGGGTCATGTACCCTTTGGTTTTGTATAAATTTGGATAGCCATGCGAAAATGGCTTATATACACTCTGAGCGTAGTAATATAATCGTTTTGTATGTTGTTCATTAAGAGGTATGGAAATGTTTGGAAACAATTAGCCATTGGAATGGTTAATCATAATCATATTTTGTGCTATATATGCTAAAAGGGCTAGTTGAATCATGGAAACTATGAAATAGGTAAAGTCTACCTTAAGGGCAGATGCTAACAGCAACAGTGATGTAAATTTGAAAATCACTAAAATTAGTAGGAATGGAATTAAATAGTGAATAAATTATGTAATCGAACCTTTATGAATCTACTTTCATATGGAAGAAACGAAACGGTCATATGAGTCGGATTTTAAGAGATATTTAAGTTTTCGAGGAACAGGGCCAGAGCGATTTCTGGATCCCCTGATCTGACTTTGGAAATTCATTATAAATTAACCAGAATAATTAGAAGTCATGCCATTTATGTATAGATTCCTTTTTGAGTCTAGTTTCTATAGAAAGAAACGGCATCAGTATTGAAGCCCTGTACAGGGAGATATCCAAGTCGTAGTGCGTGAAGGTCAGAGTGATCGAACCCTGAAATAGGGGAGACTTTAACTAATAAACTGTACTAATTGGCTTGACAAAAAATTCTAGAAAAAAATTTGTAGATGGATATATGAGTCTGGTTTCAGGAAAAATTTACAAAACTGGTTTTCGAGTTTTGAAACTCAAGATATGATTTTTAAGGCGACAGTGATGCAGTAACCAGTTTGTCTGGAAATTTTTAAATGGACTGTGAAAATAAGTGAATTTAGTCTGTGAACCCCTCGTGTCCGACTCCGGTAACGGTCTCGGGTACGGGCTGTTATAGTTCAAGTCTTGGCTCTTGCAATATATTTTGGTTTTTTCTTTTCAATAAATTTGGAAGCAAGTAGGTGCGCAAGTTTAATGTGTTGGATTTATGACACAATTGAGTTGATGGCCTAGTGGTGGTGGCGTGAGTTGGCATGTGAGAGGACTTTGGTTCGAATCTCTTGGCACGCAAAGGTTGATTATTTTGCTATATTGGGACGGCAAGGGTTGGTGTTGGTTTTAAACTCTGGTGATGGAGGGATCCCACATCGGGAAGCTAACATAAGAGTAGATGGAGAGCTGGCTTTAAATAGAGCAAAGCATGAGGAGAGTAGGCATACCCTTCTTGGCTGAACTCTTTCGCTTTGTGACATGCTCGTTTGGGTTGGGCGTCAGCTAAGAGTGTTTGGAGTGCGGATTAACTGCAGTCTCCTAACAGGTGTGTCTTTCTCATTACTCTAGCAGTAGGACGGGCGATGGGCTGAAATGGGCCATGTGGTCCCAATGGGTCCGTAGGCCCAAGTGGATAAGTTGTAAATTATCGAAATACCCCTGTAAGGTAGAATTACCGAAATACCCCTATAGGGTAGAATTATTGAAATACCCGTGTAGGGTAGAATTACCGAAATACCCATGTAGGATAGAATTACCGAAATACCCTTGTAGGGTAGAATTACCGAAATACCGCTGTAGGATAGAATTACCGAAATACCCTTGTAAGGTAGAATTATCGAAATACCCCTGTAGGGAAGAATTTCTGAGATACCCTTGTGGGGTAAAATTACTATTTTGCCCCTAGGGTGTTAAATGACTATTTTGCCCCTTGTGCGTAAATGACTAACTTGTGTGATGGTTGGATTAATTGACATGGATTTATGTTAGTTATCGTTAATTCGTAAGTCTAATGTGTTAGTGATCGATTGTAGGATTATCGCGTGGGAGATATCATCGTCAATCGTCATCAACCAGGTGTGTAAACGACACCCTCCCTTAGACTGAATCGGTAAAAGCCGAAATACTGAAATGTTGGTATTTTGTGAACTCCCGGGCGTGCGAGCGCTCGTGAGACAGTTGTTAATGAATATGGCGCATTTGGATGATTAGAGTGCAGGGTGTGCATTTTCGTGCACAATGGTATTTTTGGGCTTAATGGGCCGAAAACAGGTCAATGGGCCAACGGGCCCTCTTTGGTAAAAAGATGAGGTAAGTACTTTTGATTACTTGGTAAATGTTAGAATGAGCATGGAACCTTAGCAATAGGTAATAATTACTGAAATACCCTTATGCATGCAAAATTATGATTTTACCCCTAGGGTTATATTTTTTCTGAAAAGCATGATGTTCTGTTTCTGTATACGTATGCCATGACATATTATTTCTGTTGCATAGGACATGGGTTGATATTGATGGAGGAAGCGTTCTGGCAGCCTCGCTGCAATCTGGTGGCCTCGCCACATATATCTGTTCTGGTGACTTCGTCACAATATCTGGCAGCCTCGCTGCAATCTGGTGGCTTCGCCACATATATATATCTGTTTTGGTGACTTCGTCACAATATCTGGTAGCGTCGTTGCAATTTCTGTGGTGTGTAGCGGTTGGGTGGGTCGAGTAGTCTCCCCACATAGTGTAAGGCTGGTACGGAGGTGTTATGGATGACTCTGGGTTGGGATTTCTGCATTCATGATATATTAGTTCTATTTCTGCTATGGGCTTATGGGTTTCATTCTGATTTCTGTACTGGGCCAAGGCCCAGATAAGTCTGACTCTGAGGTTTGATCTGTTTTGGGCTATGGTTGGGTTATGTTACACACTAAGTTTACTGAACTCACCCTTTATTTTCATCTCTGCAGGAAATCACCAACCATAGTAAGCTTGGAGCTGTGAGGGATTCGGAGTGGCCACGTCATCTGCAAAGTTGGTTTTTCTAAGTTAGTTTATTTTTATTATTTTTATATTCTAATTTAATTTTGGGTTTTAAGTTGTAATAAGGCCGCTATTTAAATTTTTTTTCCGCTATGGTTTTATTTTCTGATTATATTTTTACTGTGACGAAACTGCTAGTGTTCGCTGCGCAGGTTTTCAAAATTAATGAACATTTTCAAGACTCAACAAGCACAACAAATGGATAGCCTAAAGATTGATCAACCGGCTTTTCATTCAACTGCTGTTTTTACAAAGACCACCCTGATCACTTAAACCAGTGAATGCATACTAAGTCGTAAGTCCATGTGACACGTCAGATCTGGCCTTAACGTCTAGGCCGGGTTTGACGTGTTACATTTAGTGGTATCAGAGCCAAGTTGCACAACTCGGCTGTGGAACGGGTCTAAAAATGGGAGTTTGTAAAGAAACATTGAATAAAGGTTTTCAAAAATTGTTTTTTTTGGAACTTGATTATAAATTGTTTTCGAGAATGTTTCCAATATTTTCTCTTTACAAATAGATGATTTTAAAGATTAAAATCAATTTTCTAAAATTAGGTTTTTTAAAAGGTGGCACACCGAATCTTCGGCCCAAGTCTGTAAGTTTTCTGAGCCATTCTGATTGTTTCTGAAATATCTGTTATATGCTTGTACAAAACCTTATCATGGTATTTTAGTTAGGGTAACACTGGAACTATGGAAACTCTAATAAGTAGACAGAGACTGTAGCTAGGCTACCGCAAAAGGGAACAAACTCAAACTTTGAATTACTATTATTCATAAGACATCTGTAATAAACACTGAAATATTAAACTGATTCATAAAATTCTTAATCAGATAATATGAAATGAGTACACGAGCAGCTCGTGGAAGAGTCCGTGGACGTGGTCGAGGTAATGCTCAGGCTGAATTTCGTCTTCAGGACATGTGCAGGTAGCAGATGCACCCGTAGCACCGACAACGGAGGTAGAGTCTCATGATCGAGGTGCCGGGGACGATGCTCTGTCCCGGGCAATGCTTTGAGTTTTGGAAAGGGTTGCTGGGGCAAGTACGAAAAATGGTATTCGGGGGTCTATTTTTGAGCGGCTCCGGGACAATGGAGCAGAGATATTTAGGGGCGTATCTGGTGTAGCTCCGAATGTGGCTGAGTATTGGTTAGAAGCCACAGAGCGGATTATAGATGATCTCGACTGCTCTGTGGAGCAGCAGCTGAAGGGAGCCATATTGTTACTCAAGGATGAGGCTTATCAGTGGTGGCTCACAGTGAGAGATGGAACTCCTGCTGACAGTGTGACTTGGGAGCTGTTTAAGAGAGCCTTCAAAGGAAAGTATGTTGGGGCTAGTTACGTGGACGCTCACCGGGAAGAATTTCTGAACCTGGTCCAAGGGAGTAAGTCAGTGGTTGAGTATGAGTCTAAGTTTCTGAGACTAAGCCAGTATGCTTTTGGGATTGTCGCTACAGAGTATGAGCATAGCGTATGCTTCGAAGATGGTCTGAGAGATGAACTTAGGGTGCTGATTGCTCCGCAGAGGGAGCGTAACTTCGCTGCTTTAGTGGAGAAAGCTAAGATAGCTGAGGAAGTGAAGCATACAGAAAGACAGAATCGTGAGAAAGATCGGAACCGTTTCAGGAGAGATTCAGGATTTTCAGGTGGTATGAACAGGAATGTTATGAGAGCAAGGGTAATGAAGCCAGTTCGAGCAGTACCGATGAATGCTGTTAGACCGCAGGGTTGTAGGAATTGTGGGAAGATGCATATGGGTGAGTGTCAGAAACGTTCTGGTGCTTGTTTCTGATACAGATCTATGGAGCATAGGGTTAAGGATTGTCCCCAGGAGCCAAATCAGGTTCAAGTTTTAGAGCAGAGGGTCGCTCAACCAGTGAGGGGTGGACCACAGTTTTCGAGAGGACGTGGCCAAGGCAGAGGTGGTAATGGAAACGGTCGAGAAAGAGGAGCGCCTGGTAGGGGTGCTAGATTTGCTGAGGCTCGTCAGCCGGCGATGGTGTATACAGCTCGTCGCCGAGAGGAGGGTGATGCACCTGACGTCATAACTGGTATGTTTCTAATTTCCAGTATGTCATACAATGCATTGATAGATGTTGGATCTACCCATTCATATGTTGCATGTGCTATATCTGGGTCGCTGGATGTACGCTCTGAAGAGACCGTGAGTGGGGTATCTGTACTAAGTCCTTTGGGTCAGTCGGTTAGGGTAGATTAACTGTATAGAGATATGCCTATAGAAACTCAAGGAAAAGTTTTCTCTGGAGATTTGATGGAGCTACCTTTTGGAGAATTCGATCTCATTTTAGGAATGGATTGGCTTGTTAAGCATAGGGCTACTCTGGATTGTGCTGCTAAACGAATAATGTTAAAGACCGCAAAGGATGAGGAGGTTTTGGTGATAGACGAGTGTAGGGATTATCTGTCTAATGTGGTGTCGGCATTGAGAGCCGATAAGTGGATTCGAAAAGGATGTGAGGCTTATTTGGCATTTGTAAGCCAATTGGAAACTAAGGATCTGACAGTGGATAAAATTAGAACCGTCAAGGATTTTCAAGATGTTTTTCCAGAGGTGCTTCCGGGTTTGCCCCCGAACCGAGAGGTTGAGTTTGGAATCAACTTGTTGCCTGGAACGGCACCAGTGTCCATTGAACCTTATAGGATGGCACCGAAGGAGTTGGTGGAGCTTAAAGCGCAAATTCAAGAGTTATTGGATAGAGGCTTCATTAGACCAAGTGTGTCTCCGTGGGGAGCATCAGTGTTGTTCGTAAAGAAGAAAGATGGGTCAATGCGGATGTGCATCGATTATCGGTAGTTGAACAAACTGACGATTAAGAACAAGTACCCACTCTTGAGAATCGATGATTTATTCGACCAACTTAGAGGAGCTTCAGTATTTTCCAAGATTGACCTTCGATCTGGGTATCATCAGTTGAGGGTTAAGGAGGTGGATATTCACAAGACGGCATTCAAAACTCGGAATGGTCACTATGAGTTCTTGGTTATGCCATTTGGGTTGACGAACGCACCTGCGGCATTTATGGATTTGATGAATCGAGTGTTCCAGCCATACTTGGATCGATTCGTGGTCATCTTTATCAACGATATTCTAGTTTATTTTGAAACTGAGGAGAAGCATGATGAGCATCTTCGTATTGTGCTGCAAGTGCTGAGGGAGAAGACGCTTTATACGAAATTCAGTAAGTGTGAGTTCTGGTTGAGGGAGGTAACTTTCTTGGGGCATGTTGTCTCTGCTGAAGGGATCAAGGTGGACCCTCGAAAGATTGAAGCAATTCTGGAATGGAAGTCACCGAGGTCAGTGTCAGAAATTCAAAGTTTTCTAGGTTTAGCTGGGTACTATAGAAGGTTTGTGGAAGGATTTTTTGTGATGGCAACGCCTTTGACAAAGCTTATAAGGGAGTACCGTTTGTTTGGACTGAGAAACAATAGGAATCTTTTGAGAAGCTAAAGAAAGTTCTGACCGAGGCACCTGTACTGATTCAGCCAGAGTCTAGAAAAGATTTTACCATATGCAGTGATGCATCACATGTAAGGTTGGGCTGTGTGCTGATGCAAGAGGGTAAAGTGGTTGCTTATGCATCGTGACAGCTTAAACCACATGAAGTTAACTATCCTACTCATGATCTGGAGTTGGTAGCGGTAATCTTTGTGCTTAAGATTTGGAGACATTACCTGTACGGAGAAAGGTGTATTATATACACAGATCATAAGAATCTTAAGTACTTGCTGACTCAGAAGAGTTGAACCTTAGGCAGTGGAGATGGAAAGAGTTTCTTAAGGATTATGACTGCGCGATTGAGTATCACCCAGGCAAAGCTAATGTGGTGGCTGATGCCCTAAGTCGTAGAACTGTATCTGATTTGAGAGCCATGTTTGCTCGTTTGAGCCTGTATGACGAGGTAGTCTGTTAGTAGAACCGCAAGTTAGGCCGACCTGGGTGATGAGATTAAGGAAAAATAGTCGAGGGATGAGTCCCTGGTTTCTCGGTTCTGGCAGGTTAAGAATAGGGATACTTCTGAGTTCGGACTGAACAGTGAGGGAGTTCTGTGTTACCGAGGTAGAGTTTGTATTTCAAAGGACTCTGACTTGAGGCAAGCAATTCTGAAAGAAGCTCATGGAGGTCTGTGTGCTATGCATCCTGGAGGGAGTAAAATGTATTGCGACTTAAAGGAGTTGTATTGGTGGCCTGGATTGAAGCGAGAGGTAACAGAAGTTGTGGGAAAATGTCTGACTTGTCAGCAAGTGAAAGCTGAACATCAATTACCTTCTGGACTTTTGCAGCCAGTGAAAGTACCACTTTGGAAGTGGGAGAGGGTAACCATGGATTTTGTGAGTGGGTTACCCTTGACACCGTCGAAGAAGGACTCGATTTGGGTAATTTTGGATAGGTTGACCAAATCTGCTCATTTCATACCTGTCCACATTGATTATTCACTTCAGAAGTTAGCCAAATTGTATGTGGCGAAAATAGTGCAACTTCACGGAGTGCTAGTGTCGATTATTTCTGATCAATATCCTAGATTCACATCTCGGTTTTGGCAAAAGTTGCATGAGGCATTAGGTACGCGGGTGAACTTTAATACAGCCTTTCATCCTCAGACTGATGGTCAGTCGGAAAGGGTTATTTAGTTCTGGAAGACATGTTGAAGGGATGCATTATCGACTTTCGAGGCAGTTGGGAGGATTACTTACCATTGGCAGAGTTTACATACAACAACAGTTATCAGGAAAGTATTCGAATGGCTCATTATGAGGCACTGTATGGGCGAAGATGTCGTACACCTAGTTATTGGACCGTGTTGGGTGAACGACGGGTTCTTGGACCTGAGTTGGTGGCAGATACTGTGGATAAGGTCAAGTTGATTAGAGACCGGTTGAAGGAAGCATCTGATAGACAGAAGTCATATGCAGATTTGAAGCGCAAGGAAATTGAGTACTTTGTGGGTGATATGGTCTTCTTGAAGGTTTCACCTTGGAAGAAAATATTAAGTTTTCGGAGGAAAGGCAAGTTAAGTCCGCGGTTCATTGGGCCTTATCAGATTCTTAAGCGAGTGGGTCCAGTGGCTTATCAGTTGGAGCTACCTCCAGAGTTGGATAGGATTCATGATGTCTTTCACGTCTTCATGTTAAGGCGGTATCGTTCTGACCCTACTCATGTTGTGCCGGTTGCAGAGATCGAGGTCCAAACAGACTTGACTTTTGAGGAAGAGCCTGTGTAGATTTTAGATCGATATGTTAAGATTTTGAGGGGGAAATCAGTTCCGCTAGTAAAGGTGCTGTGGCGTAATCATGGCAGAGAGGAAGCTACTTGGGAGCCAGAAGTGGCGATGCGTCAACAATATCCTCATCTATTTCATTCAGGTAAAAATTCGAGGACGAAATTTCTTTAAGGAGGGTAGAGTTGTAACGCCCCAATTTTCAGGTTTTCAGTGTTTCTGTGATTTTTAAAATTTGTGTGTGTTCTGGTTGGTTAAAATATATATTTTAGTAGGTTAGTGGGCCTTTGGAAGGCCCAAACTTAAGTTAAATCCGTGGTAGTCTTCGGAATTTTAATTTTATGAACAGGTGATGCAATTGGCGTTTGGGCTTTTAAGAGTAAAGGGGTAAAAGATGACACAAAAAGGAGTGTGGTGTAGTGGCAAGGTGGCGCCACTTAGGGGACAAGGAAGTGACGCCATAAAGGAAGCAAGGGGTCCAACGTTCAAGTCTTGGCTCTTGCAATATATTTTGGCTTTTTTTTTCAATAAATCTGGAAGTAAGTAGGTGCGCTTTAAAGTTTAATGTGTTGGATTTATGACACAAATGAGTTGATGGCCTAGTGGGGGTGGCGTGAGTTGGCATGTGAGAAGACTTTGGTTCGAATCCCTTGGCATGCAAAGGTTGATTATTTTGCTATGTTGGGACGGCAAGAGTTGGTGTTGGTTTTAAACTCTGGTGATGGAGGGATCCCACATCGGGAAGCTAACATAAGAGTAGATGGAGAGCTGGCTTTAAATAGAGCAAAGAATGAGGAGAGTAGGCATACCCTTCTTGGCTAATCCCTTTCACTTTGTGACGTGCTCGTTTGGGTTGGGCGTCAGCTAAGAGTGTTTGGAGCGCGGATTAACTACAGTCTCCTAACAAGTGTGTATTTCTCATTACTCTAGCAGTAGGACGGCTATTTCGGGCCGCAATGGGCTGAAATGGGCCATGTGGTCCCAATGGGTCCGTAGGCCCCAGTGGATAAGTTGTAGAATTACCGAAATACCCTTGTAAGGTAGAATTACCGAAATACTCCTGTAGGGTAGAATTACCGAAATACCCCTGTAGGATATAATTACCGAAATACCCTTGTAAGGTAGAATTACTAAAATACCCCTGTAAGGTAGAATTACCGAGATACCCTTGTGGGGTAAAATTACCATTTTGCCCCTCGTGCGTAAATGACTAACTTGTGTGATGATTGGGTTAGTTGACGTGGATTTATGTTAGTTATCATTAATTCGTAAGTCTAATGTGTTAGCGATCGATTGTAGGATTATCGCGTGGGAGATATCGTCGCCAATCGTCATCAACCAGGTGTGTAAACGACACCCTCCCTTAGACTGAATCGACAAAAGCTGAAATACCGAAACGTTGGTATTTTGTGAACTCGCGAGCGTGCGAGCGCTCGTGAGACAGTTGTTAATGAATATGGTGCATTTGGATGATTAGAGTGCAGAGTGTGCATTTTCGTGCACAACAGTATTTTTGGGCTTAATGGACCGAAAACAGGCCAATGGGCCAACGGGCCCTCTTTGGTAAAAAGACGAGGTAAGTACTTTTGATTACTTGGTAGACGTTAGAATGAGCATGAAATCTTAGCAATAGGTAATAATTACTGAAATACCCTAATGCATGCAAAATTACATTTTTACCCCTAGGGTTATGTTTTTTCTGAAAAGCACGATGTTCTGTTTCTGTATACGTATGCCATGACATATTATTTCTGTTGCATGGGGCATGGGTTTATATTGATGGAGGAAGCGTTCTGGCAGCCTCGCTGCAATCTAGTGGCCTTGCCACATATATCTGTTCTGGTGACTTCGTCGCAATATCTGGCAGCCTCGCTGCAATCTGGTGGCTTCGCCACATATATTTGTTCTGGTGGCCTAGCCACAATATCTGTATCTGGTGACTTCGTCACAATATCTGGTAGCCTTGCTGCAATTTCTATGGTGTGTAGCGGTTGGGTGGGTCGAGTATCTCCCCACATGGTGTAAGGCTGGTACGGGGGTGTTATGGATAGCTCTGGGTTGGGATTTCTGCATTCAAGATATATTTGTTCTGTATCTGCTATGGGCCTATGGGTTTCATTCTGATTTTTGTACTGGGCCGAGGCCCAGATAATTCTGACTCTGAGGTTTGATCTGTTTTAGGCTATGGTTGGGTTATGTTACACACTGAGTTTACCGAACTCACCCTTTATTTTCATCTCTGCAGGAAATCCCCAACCATAGTGGGCTTGGAGCTGTGAGGGATTCGGAGTGGCTACATCATCTGCAAAGTTGGTTTTTCTAAGTTAGTTTATTTTTATTATTTTTATATTCTAATTTAATTTTGGGTTTTAAGTTTTCATAAGGCTGCTATTTAAATTTCTTTTTTCCGCTATGGTTTTATTTTCTGATTATATTTATACTATGACAAAACTGCTAGTGTTGGCTGAGCGGGTTTTCAAAATTAATGAACGTTTTCAAGACTCAACAAGTACAACAAATGGATAGCCTAAAGATTGATAAACCAGCTTTTCATTCAACCGTTGTTTTTACAAAGACCACCGTAATCACTTAAACCAGCGAATGCATACTAAGTCGTAAGTCCATGTGACACGTTATATCTGGCCTTAACGTTTGGGCCGGGTTTGGGGTGTTACAATGCTAACCAAATCTATTAACCTTGATCATACTGTTCACATAACCATTTAAACCAAGCGTAAACCACTTATTGAATCGTAAAACCGTCTCTAGAGAAGGGAAGTAGTCGTTCTATTTCCACAATGATCACCCCATGCGACAGAGACAGAGGCTGGGAACAAACCACCCTTAGCAAGCATCGGTAGCAAAGAATACATTAGATGGGAACTATCAACACAGCAGAAAAACAAAAAGGAAAGAATAACGATGTGCATTTAAAACAAGAGCCAGACTTACCCATGCAAAACTGGTGAATAGAATGACCATAGAAACGGCGGATAGTAATGAAGGGAATGTCAACACAGTAAGGGTAAGAGAGGCAGGAGTATTCGGCCATGTATTATGATTGAGAGAGAGAAGATAAGAAGAGAACCAGTCAAGCATTAGGATTTAATAGCCGAAGAATATGAGAGAGGGGAGTAGAGGGAACATTCGGCCAAGGAGAACAACAAACAACAGAAAACTGCCTGACCAGAGGGTAAGGGAAAAGAGCAAAAGTGCCAGAAGAAAAGAGAGAGGAGCAGAGAATAAGCAAAGGCACAAAAGGAAATGCCCAAAACTGTAAGATAGAGAGGGAGAGAAAAGAAATATTCATCCCTCCAAAACCCAGAGTAAAAAGAACCGCCAAACAATTGATAGGAACCAAAAATTAGGAGAGGGAGTACCAAAACCGAATTCTTCTTGTGCCAACATTAAAATTCGGCCCGAACTCCCTTCCACATCAAATCCCCTTGATTTCCTCCTAAAATCCCTTCTCATATCTCTCATCAACTCCCTCCTACAATCCTTCCATGACCAATTCAAACTCCACTCCACTCTGCAGTGTTTCAGTCAAACACTAATACCTCTCATAGGAAACAGTAAAAATAATCTCCATTTGCACAAGCAAGGATTCGAACCTCAGACCACTAGCGCACTCCACATGCCACTATCCACTAGACCAGCAGACTCTTTATGTCATACCTTACCAAAATAAACTTATAACCCTACTGGCCAAAGATAGGGGTTTTATCCTCAAAAGCCAAAATTTTTGAAAGCTAGGGCTTAAACCCATGACTTCCCAGACACTTCCAGAGCACACAACCACTAAGCCAAACACACAATTGTGTCACTTCCTTGCACAATTAAATATTTATGAGCAGCTTCCCAACTGCTCCCTTGCTCAAGACCTAATACTTCTAGGCCCAAATTTGGGGCGTTACAGCATATGATAAAGTTTTAAAATTATATATCATATATTACAAATAATAATAATAAGTATAACAGGAAATTTTGATTTCTTGAAGAGTTCGCATGTAATCTCAGTGTTTTTTTATTATTATAAAATGTAGATCTCATTTTTAAATTATAATTTTAGTTCAAAAATTAGATCCCAAATATAAAAATTACCATATTTTTTATTTAAATTTCATAATATCATATTATTTTATAAAAAAATAAGGCAATGTCAAGATGCACATGTTTCATTAATCTTTTTCTTATATCTTTTATTTTCTATATATGTCTCCATTCTTCTTTAAAAATCATCAGCTCCAATAAATTTTAAATATGCCTTGGCTTTCCTTTTTCTCATATCTAAGATATACGTTAATACAAAAACCTTTATATTTGTAATCAAATATATGTTTGGGATAGAGATTAATATTAGAAAGGAAATGCAAATGATATTGATTAATTACCAAATTCAATTTTACGTCCATATTTCATTTCAAAACTATATATTATATTGTTCACAACTAATTTTTAAAAAAGAACATGGTAATAAAATTTAATAGAAAAAGAAATAAATAATGCCCTTACGATCCTAAAAATCACACATTCCTCATTTGATTTTCAATGTCAAAATAATGCCCTAATCTAACAATATCAAAGAAAGAAAGGAAGTACAACTTTCTTACCTTAGACAATGTGGATTGAAGCAAAACAAACTGGATAGCAAATAACAGAGAACTGAAGGTAGAAAACTAGATGGCAAATGTAAAGTAAGTAAGATGATCCAATATTTGAAAGAAAAATCAGCAATTAAATCTATACAAAATTGGAGCCCCAAAAGATTAATTTTTCCAAAATCATCATGATAAAACTATTATTGATGAGAATTTTGAACTAAAATGTACCTTAATAATTTCAACAAGCTGGTCTACTCTGCTCTCACCAGGAAACAGAGGCTGGAGTCAGAAAAATAGTAGTTGTTAAGTAATTTAAAAGGAAAATGCTTATAAATAAGCCAAAAAATATATGCAAGGAAACATGTACCTGCCCAAGCAATAGCTCAGCCAAAACAGAGCTAGCAGACCAGATGTCAATGGCTATGCTATATTTAGTTGCACCACATATTAATTTAGGTGCTCGATAGTACCTAGAACAGATGTAAGATATGTTTGGTTCCCCTTTCACTTGACAAAGTTAAAATCAAAATTTGGCTCATGAACAATAAGGCAGTGACTGAAGAAGCGACTAGACAAAAAATTGAGATTCTATCATACATAACAAAACTTTGGCACTTCCAAAATCTAGGGTGCCCCAAGGCCCGAGGCCTCAGTGGCTACCTGGAAGCAATTTTAAATAAGACTAAAACCTACATACGTAACATTTAACAGAAAGTTGAGAGAAACAAAGAGAAGCACAACAATATATGATTACCAATCTCAGCATGCTAAAGTCTAGGGTTCAAAACAACAACTAAATTAGAGTACCCAGATCTGTTGGACTCCCAAAAGCTAGCCTTGAGTTGGCATCCCTTAATCTTTCTGCTTGCTGCAAAAATAAAACACAAGTGTAACCCACAAAAAAATAATAGAAAAAGAATAACTTTCCAAAATATGAATCAAAATGAAATAAGTAGCTTCAAAAACCTATGGAACCAAAAGAGAAAGGGAGACAGCAGATGGGTTTGATTTGGGAAAAATTTAGGGTTTAGGGGAAATTTTGATTTAGGGAAAAATAAAGGGTTTCGGGTTTGTATTGGGGATAAAATGGATGAAACAAAAAATGACGCCATTTTGGTAAACATAATGACCCCACTAAATTCCAAAAGAAAACGATGTCGTTTTAATTAAATTTTTTGCAGCAGTTTTAAAAATGCGCCGTTAATTCTCGATCTTTAGTGGCGCTTTCTAAACAATGCCGCTAATTCTCGATCTTTAGCAGCGTTTTTCAAAAAAGCGCCGCTAATGACACTAGAGACGCAACCTAAAACTACGCCATTTAAGATAAGTAAAATGTTTTTGTAGTGTTTTTATAAAAAATGACACTATTTCCTTTGATAGTAATAACTTTTAATAGTTTAATTATTTCTTAAATTCCTTTTAAACTAAGTTTGTTTTGTTTCAAACAATATATCTAATTTGTAAAATTTTATAATTGTGAACGAAATTAATTTTAAAAAAATGAAATCAAACCATCAACCCTAAACCTTGAAACCCTAAACCCTAAACCCTAAATATATATATTACAAGGTACAATAGTTATTAAAGAAGATTATTATTGCTTACTTAAAACCTAAAATAAATTGATTTTTTGTCATTTTTATCAAAATCCCTAACCCTTAAACCCTAATACCCTAACCCTTAAACCATAAACACAAGACTCTAAATCCTAAACACTAAACCCTAAACAACAAACTTTAAAACACTAAACCCTAAACCTAAAATAACAAACCCTAAACCATAAACTTAACATACTAACCATAAAACCCTAAACCATAAACTTAAAACCTTAAATATTAAACCCTAAACCTAAAAATAAATTTAATTAATATTAAGTATTGCTTCCACAATTTATTATAAACATAAGCTTTTGCATTAATATCTTTGTATATACACATCAACATCCATATGATTTTTTTTTGGATTTGGGGTTTTGATGTTTATGGATTAGTGTTTAGGGTTTATGTTTTTAGAATTTAAGGTTTATGGTTTAAGGTTTAGGGTTTAGGGGTTTAGAGAAGGCCATACTGTAACTCCCCCGTACCCGAGACTGTTATTAGAGTCGAGCACGAGGTGTTAACGAACTTAATTCATTAATTAAGCAGCTCAAACAATTTATTTTTAAAATTTCCAAACAAGCTAGTTAACTGCGTCATAATCGCTTAAAAATTCATATCTCAAGTTACGAAACTCGAAATTAAGATCCGTAAATGTTTCTTGAAACTAGACTCATATATCTATCTCCTAATGTTTTTCTATAATTTTTCGTTGGGCCAATTAGTACAGTTTATTAGTTAATATCTCCCCTGTTTCAGTGTTCGACCACTTTGACCCCTGTTTATTACGAATCAGATACCTCCCTGTACAGAGTTTCAATAATTATTTTGTTTATTTCTCATAAAACTAGACTCAATAAGGATTTCATACATGTAAGGTAAAACTCATAATTATTTTTGTACAATTTATGGTAAATTATTAAATTTAGAACAGCGGATTTAGAGACCACTATGACCCTGTTCCACCAAAACTTAAATATCTCATAAAATATAACTAATTTACCTGTTTTGCTCCATCCATATGAAAATATACTCATCAAGCTTCGATTTTATAACTTATTCATAATTTAATTCCATTTCTACTATTTTTAGTGATTTTTCAAATTCACATCACTACTGCTGTCTGATTCTGTTTTGTGACCAATTTTACCTTTCCAAGGATTTTCATGGTTTAGTTAAGACATAAAGCATACATGTTATCATATATAAACTTGATTAGCCATTCCAATAGCTAATCATTTACAGACCCTTTTCTTTCCAAACCATAACCATATCATATGATCATTTTACACAAAGTGAGTATAGTGCTATACATGCCACATTCAAAATATACAAGCCATTTTACCAATTTAGGTCTTCGGATAGTGTGAACGAGCCTTCAACCTATCCCAATTCTCAGGCCGGCTTGTCAAAACTACAATGAATGAAAAGGAGGGAGTAAGCATTTATAAATTCTTAGTAAGTTCATATGCAAATAATAAGTAACATGATAATGCAATCCAACATAAACATCATTAAGACACACATAACATAAGAATACTTACTATCTTACCACAATTATGTCTCACCAAGTTCTCAACCAGGAATTAAACTCGTATCTGTCCATTTTCACTTCTTCAACACATTCATCATCGAATCACTATCGTTTTAAGTATTCTCCCTGTTCTCTTAGGATTTTTCGGTTGAACACATCGGAATATAATTTCGGATACGCAGATAGTGCGCACGTAAGTGCTATACTCATAACTGAATAAGCTCAATAGCTTTTGAAATCTATGTAGCCAAGCTACGATGTAACCTGCCCATAAATGAACTCGGACTCAACTCAACGAGCTCGGGCGTTCGCATTCATAAGAGAACTCGGACTCAACTCAACGAGCTCGTGTAACACTCCTAACCCGTATCCGTTGCCGGAACAAGGTTATGAGGTATTACTTGACTGAACAAAACTTCTATAAGGTTAGAGATACTTACCAGACATAAATTATCAACACATTAGTTCAATTATAAGGCTTCTCTAAACAAAATGAGCAAGCCATCTTCGCATGGCTATAATGTATACAAAGCCGAAATATCATTTTACCTATAGTCTATCCTATACATGCCTTAAACCATGATGATATACAATCTTCTCAACTCACATAATGACTCGATAGTGTGATGATATCTCCGGCTCTTCCAACTCGAACTAAAGGATAAACCTATAAGAAATGGAAAAGAGAACACGGAGTAAGCTTCAATGCTTAGTAAGTTTTAAGCAATGCAAACAATTAATTTACTTATAGATCAATTATTTCAAATTTTCAAGAAATCATTCCTAGGTAATTTCCATTTTGGCCAAGTATCCATGAACATAGTGCATATTTAGCAAATTCATCTCACTTGAATCTGAACTCAATTAAAACCAAATATTCAATTCACAAATAAGATCATAAGAACTCGAAGAGCATCTTATTAACTAGTTTTAACCATGTTTGCAACAAAATCACAAATTCACTACAAGCTGTCTTCCTGAGCAACAGTCACTAAATTATTTATAACTGGAGCTAAGAAACTCCAAATCAAGTGCCGTTAATTTTCGCTGAAAATAGACTCACATATCTTACATACATCAAATTTTCAGAATTTTTAGTTTGACCAATCAATACAATATTTTTATTGAAGTTTCCCCTATTTCACTATTTGACTATTCTGACCACTCTTCACTACAAATCAATTTTCTCATTATACAGAATTTGAATTATGTTATCATTTATTTCATTTGAAACTAGACTCATTAAGGAGTCTAGGTATATAAATTTTATCTTATAATCATCATTGTACAATTTATAATGATTTTCTAAAAACAGAACAGGGGATTTCAAGGTCATTTTGACTCTATCCTACGCCACTTCAAATATCTCATTATCTACAATTCTTTTGCTTACAAGGTTTCTTTTATAAGAAACTAGACTCATTAAGCTTTAATTAACATAATTTATTCAGCTTCTAATTCAATTTCCACAATTTATGGTGATTTTCCAAAATCACGCTACTGTTGTTGTCCCAAGCAGATTTATTACAATTTGCTCTTTCACACATTCCTTGCATTCAAATTATCTAAACATGTATATCATGTCATTCAAGATCGAACTCAAATAACATAGGCATTAAAATGCTTCACTAACAGCTTTAGTTTCATTGAAACGAATAAAATACAAAATCATATTCACATTTAATTTTCCACGATCATAATCACCTAAAAATAAATCATATACTTCCACAAATCTTTCCACAAGGACCAAGTGTTTATATTTGAATATAAACATAGAATCACTTCACATAACTTCACACATTTACCGAATATATCACGATAACATATATAGTCATAACACTTCTTCACAGATGCATCACTTTATATACTTATAATTTAATTCAAATCAAATCACATACGAGTACATGATACGTACCTGGCCAACTTAATATGTAATGCACTTTCAATTTGTCAACTTAGTGTAGGATCTTGTAATTGTATACTTTTATCAAATTCATCGGCACTTGGCCTGCTAGGTATAAAACCCGAAATTATGTTACCAGCACAAGGCCTGAGGGACTTTAGCCCGGATACATTTCCAGCACGAAGCCTGTGGGACTTTAGCCCGGATACATTTCCAGCACGAAGCCTGCGGGTCTTTAGCCCGGATACATTTCCAGTGTCTTGCTTATTTATTCACATGTTAACACATTTCACATAACATATCACATTAGCAATTCAATTGCTTCATTCGAATATAAGCACAAAATGTACACCTACCCTTTAACTTTCGGTTCAATAATCATACACAAGGAACACAAATGTCGGAATCCTGTGTCATGACATATGTATCCTAACTATTCCTAAGATTCATACAGGGCTTTCGAACGTCGTAACTCGGTCGAATCGAAAGCTCGAACATAGTTTTTAAACTCATACACATTCGACATTTACAAGTATAAATTCATATATTATATACCAGCATATATACTTAACATTTAACTACATTTAGGCATGTGTATTTGCTTATAAACTTACCTCAGACGTCGTAAAACGGGACGGAGCTGCTAGTCGACAACTTTCGTTTTTCCCTAGTCCAAATCCGATTTCTTTGGTTCTTGATCTAAAAATATTCAAATTAAGCTCATTCAAACATATTTTCATTCAATTTAGTTCAAAAACACATAAATGGGCAAATTACCATTTTACCCCTGACATTTACAATTTTTACAATTTAATCCCTATTGCACAAAACACAAAATATACAAAATTTCAATATACCCATGTTGGGCCGAATTTTACCCATACCCATACAAGTCCATATATTTCATCAATTTCATAATTTAGTCTCTCAAATTTTTATTTTTGCAATTAAGTCCTAATTACTCAAAATCATCAAAAATTCCAATACAAAAATATGTTAACCCAACACCTATCTTTCATATTTCACCATCAAACCATAAAAATCACAAGCTTCCATCAATGGCATAACTCAAAATATTCATCAAAATTCAAATTTTAAGCATGGGTTTTGAAGTACTCGAAGCAACGATCTCAAAAACGTAAAAATTATCAAAAACTGACAAAGAACGAACCTTGGATTTGAGCTTAGGAGTTGGCCGAACCTAAGCTTCCCTTATTTCTTTTTCTTTTCTTTTGTTTCGGCATGGGTGAAATAAAACATATGCCCACTCATATTTTACTTTATAATATCTTTTATATTATAAAGCTTATAATTTTTAGTTTTTACATTTGAAATAATAATAAAATCGTATAATATATATATCATTTACCAACCAAACAATAAGCTAATGCACATGATATGGCTTTCACGTTTATGTCTTATAATATATATTACACCTTAATATAAAATAATATTTAATTTACACACATATACATATCTTTAATAAAATATTATAAAACCATATGGTATATACTTACCACCATCCCACTAGTAATCAAATGACTAATTACAACTTAAATACTTCAATTTAAAAAGCCACTAACAATTCGGCCCTTGTACTATAAACCATCAAATTTTCTTTTTACATGATTAAGTCCTTTTATTTAATCGGATACCCAAACGATAAAATTAAAACACGAAAATTTTACAGATATAAATTCACACATAATAAACACATAAAATCATTTTTAAATATTTTTCTGGCTCGGATTTGTGGTCCCGAAACCACTGTTCCAAATAGGGTCTAAACTGGGCTGTTACAGCTCAGATGCCTAATACATCTCACGAACTCGTACTCAACTCAACGAGTTTGGAACTCAACCATCCTAGTGACATGTCACTTGTACCCTAATCTATTCCCAAGGTTCAAACGGGATTCTTCTCAATTACACATTTTGATCGCCATCTTCGAAATATTGAAACTGATATTTGCTAGTATCTCATACTTATCAAGTTGTTCATATAATTTGCATATTATCAAACAATAATTCACAAAGCATAATATTTCATGGTAATAAATATCATAACATATAAATAACATTAAATCACTTAAAATAAAAATTATGTTACCTTATTTACACATGAACTTACCCCGATACAAAATATTAGCAATCGAGCCTATTCCTCGTAAACTTTGTTTTTCCCTCGATCACGACTTGAATCTTGTTTCTCTTAATCTATAATACCAAATTAATTTTATTTAATACATACATTCATCAAAACAGCCCTTATTACGAACTTTGGAAAAATTACCATTTTGCCCCTAAATTTTTACATATTTTTACTTTTACCCCAAGGCTCGTAAATTAAACCTCATCCTATTTTCTTATGTTTTATGACATGCTGATCATTTTTCCCTTCTATGGAAACATCAAATTCACACTCTAACATGTACTTATGAATATTAGGTATGTTTACCTATTAAGCCCTATTACTCGTTTTCACTTAAAACCGAGTAGCACAAGTTGTCTAACATAATTTAAAACCTCATAGTCTATCATAAAACACCAAAATACACAAATTTCACCTATGGGTATTTTTCCAAATATGAACCCTAGGTTGAATTATTGCTAGCATAAGCTAAATCGAGCTACCGAGATTTCTAAAACATAAAAATCATTAAAAACGGAGCTTGAATCACTTACTATGAAGCTTGGAAGTTGAAGAAACCCTAGCTATGGAGAGAGGTAAGATTCGACAAAAAGGCTTGATGAAGATGAACACATTTTGGCCTTAATTTCCCTTTTAATTAATTTTAATTATAAAATGACTAAAATACCCTTAATACCTTTCTTTGAAAATTTTCATGTATAAGCCCATTTTTGTCCAAAATTTTAGAAATTGGTCAAATTTCTATTTAAGACCTCCTCATTAATATTCCAAAGCAATTTCATACTAAAAACTTCTAGAATACAAGTTTTGGAAATTATTCAATTTAGTCCCTAATTTCAACTTAAGCACTTTATGCATAGAATTTCGTCACGAAATTTTCACACAATCATGCAATCATATCATAAACCTCAAAATAATTATAAAATAATTATTTCTATCTCAGATTTGTGGTCACAAAACCACTATTCCAATTAGGCCCTAATTCAAGATATTACAACTCTCCCCCCTTTAAGGATTTTCATCCTCGAAAATCTTACCAGTAAACAGGTGTGGGTATTGATTTCTCATAATTTCGTTAGGTTCCCATGTAGTCTCTTCTACCCCGTGCTTTTGTCACAATACTTTTACGAGAGCAACATTTTTATTTCTTAGTTGTTTGACCTCTCGAGCTAAAATCTTAATCGGTTCTTCTTCGTAAGTCATATCCGGTCGTAGCTCAATTTCTGTCGATGAAATTATATGTGAAGGATCTGAACGATATCGATGTAGCATAGATACGTGGAACACGTCATGCATCTTCTATAATTCAGATGGCAATGCTAACCGATAAGCTACTGGTCCAACTTTTTCAATTATTTCATACGGTCCAATAAAACGCGGACTTAACTTGCCCTTCTGTCCAAATCTAAGAACTTTCTTCCATGGAGACACTTTTAAAAATACCTTATCACCAACTTGAAACTCGATTTCCTTTCGTTTCAAATCTGCATAAGATTTCTGTCTATCCGAAGCAGCTTTCAAACAATCTCGAATCACTTTCACTTTTTCTTTGGTTTCTTTTATTAGATCAACTCCTTAAATTTGATTTTCCTTGAGTTCAGTCCAATACAATGGCGTCCAACATTTACGACCATACAATGCTTCATAAGGTGACATCTTCAAATTCGTTTGATAACTATTATTATAAGCAAATTCTACCAACGGTAAGTACCTTTCCCAACTACCTTGAAATTCCAATACACAACATCTGAGCATGTCTTCAAGAATCTGAATCACTCTCTCTGACTGTCCATCAGTTTGTGGATGAAAGGCAGTACTGAAATTTAACTTCGTACCTAATGCCTCTTGCAACTTTTGCCAAAACCGCAAAGTAAATCTTGGATTTCTATCCGAAATGATTGACAAAGGTATTCCGTGAAGTCTAACAATCTCACTGATATACAATTCAGCCAACTTATTAAGAGAATAATCCATACATACCAGAATAAAATGAGCCGATTTAGTCAGTCTGTCAACTATTACCCAGATGGCATTTTTCATCCCTGGAGTTAACGGCAACCCTGATACAAAATCCATAGTAATCCAATCCCATTTCCATTCAGGAATCATGATAGGCTGGAGTAGTCCTGAAGGTACTTGGTGTTCAGCTTTCACTTGTTGACAAATTAAGCACTTTGATACAAACTCGGAGATATCTTTTTTCATTCCACTCCACCAATACATTTTCTTCAAGTCATTATACATTTTCGTACTGCCCGGGTGAATCGCTAAACAACCATTATGTGCTTCATGCAAAATCTTTTGAATCAACTCATCATTTTTTGGTACACAAATCTGGTTTTTAAACATCAAGCAACCATCAAAACCGATTCTGAAATCTGACCTCGTATCAACCTCAAATTGTTTTCTTTTGACTTGCAATTCTTCATCGCTTTTCTGAGCTTCACAAATCTCTTGTAAAAACATCGGTATTGCTCTTAACTCTGCTAGAATTGAACCATCATCTGATATCTTTAACTGAGTATTCATAGCTCTCAAAGCAAATATCAACTTTCTACTTAAAGCATCGGTAACCACATTTACTTTTCCTGAATGGTAGTTAATAACAAGCTCGTAATCTTTCAATAACTCCAACCATCTTCGCTGTCTCAAATTCAAATCTTTTTGTGACATCAAGTACTTAAGACTTTTGTGGTCGGTATATACTCGACACTTTTCACCATACAAATAATGTCGCCAAATCTTCAAAGCAAACACTATAGCAGCCAATTCCAAATCATGATTCGGATAATTCCTCTCGTGAGATTTTAACTGCCTCAAAGCATAAGCCACCACTTTTCCTTCTTGCATAAGTACACATCGTAAGCCATTTCGAGAAGCATCACTATACACAACAAATTCTTTACCTGATTCGGGTTGTACCAAGACTTGTGCTTTAGTTAATAAATTTTTCCATTCTTCAAGAATCTGTTGACATTCTTCCGTCCACTCAAATTTAACATCCTTTCGGAGTAGTCTAGTCATAGGAGCAACAATTATAGAAAATCCATTTACAAACCGCCGATAATACCCAACTAGCCTCAAGAAACTTCTAACATCGGTTACATTTTTTGGTGGTTTCCAATCAAGAATGGCTGAAATTTTACTAGGATTAACCCATATACCATCACCTGAAACAATGTGACCCAAAAATCCAACTTCCCGAAGCCAAAATTCACTTTTACTAAACTTGGCATATAACTGCTTATTTCTTAAAATTTGCAAAACTATCTTCAAGTGTTTGGCATGCGCTGTCTCATCTTTCGAATAAATTAAAATGTCATCTATAAATACCACAACAAAAAAAAATTGTCTAAGTATGGCTAAAATATACGATTCATCAAATCCATAAACACAGCAGGAGCGTTTGTTAATCCGAATGGCATAACTAAAAATTCATAATGACCGTACCTTGTTCTAAAAGCAGTTTTAGGCACATCCAACTCTTTTACTCGCAGCTGGTAGTACCCAGATCTCAAGTCAATCTTTGAAAACCATGTCGCTCCTTTCAGCTGATAAAAAAATCATCAATTCTCAGCAATGGATACTTGTTCTTGATTGTCACCTTGTTTAATTGCCGATAGTCAACACACAATCTCATAGAACCATCCTTCTTTTTCACAAATAACACGGGAGCACCCCAAGGTGAAAAACTCTATCTCACAAAGCCTTTATCAGTCAACTCTTGCAATTGCGACTTTAATTCTTTCAACTCTGCTAGTGCCATTCTATATAGAGCAATCGAGATCGGAGTTGTTCCCGGTATCAACTCAATACCAAATTCTACTTCCCTAACTGGAGGCAAACCCGACAACTCTTTTGGAAATACATCTACAAATTCACACACAATCGGCACTGATTCAACTTTCCTTTCAATTTCTTTTGTATTAATTACATATGACAAATAAGCTTCATAACCCTTCCTCAAATATTTCTGAGCCGACATCGAAGAAATCACACTAGATAATGCCTCTGACTTGCCTGGTTCAACCCGCAGAATTTTACCACTTTCACACTTTAATTCTATAACCTTTTCTTTGTAATTTACTATAGCATCATGCAATGTCAACCAATTCATACCCAAAATAGCATCAAATTCATCAAACGGCAACAACATCAAGTCGGCCAGAAAGTAATGACCCCGAATCATTAAAGGGCATTTCTTGCATACTTTATCAACTATCACACATTTGCCTAATGGATTCGACACTCTGATCATAAATTCTGTGTACTCAACAGGTATATTCATACTAGACACCAATTTCATGCACATATATGAATGAGTAGAACCGGGATCAATCAAAGCAGTAACATTAACATCATAAAGAGAAAATATACCAGTAATCATGCCGGGTGATGAAGCATCTTCACGTGCTTTTATGGCATAAGTTCTAGCTAGAGTCTTTGCTTCAGGTTTAGCTGCTGAATCTCTGACTACATTCTTGCTGCTTGCTTAATTTGCAGCTTTTCTCGAATATCTTCCTTTCAAGTCTGCACCACTAGCTTTTACACTCTGAAATTCTTCTTTCTCAACTCTCTCTGGGCAGTCTCTAATAAAATAATCTAGAGAACCACATCGAAAACATTCATTCACTCTACATGGGCCAAAATGATTTCTACCACACCGCTAGCACTCAGGCTTAACAAATCTCAAATTCCCCACACTAGCCACGGAAGTAGTCTGAGATTTAAGACCCACATTTTTCTTCTTAAAATTTCCATATGATTGTCTGGCCGAAACCTGAGAACGAGGATTCATATTTCTAGATTTTCTAGATTGCTGTGAGAATGAACTGCTCGTCGATCTTTTCTTCTAATTTCTAGTTTCAACCTCTATTTTTTTCTTCTCTTAAGCCTTACAAGCCCGATCAACAAGTACTACCATTTCTTTTAATTCAAGAATCCCGACAAATACTTTGATGTCTTCATTGAGTCCGTCTTCAAATCTTCTGCACATTTTAGCCACTATAGGAACATATTCTCTAGCATACTTACTCAACCTGACAAACTCCCTTTCATATTCAGTAACTGTCATGTTGCCCTGCTTCAACTCAAGAAACTCTTTACGCTTCTGATCAACAAATATTTCACTGATGTATTTCTTCCGAAATTCTTCTTGAAAGAACTCCCAAGTTACTTTCTCTTTTGGTACTACTGAAATCAATGTCTTCCACCAATGATTGGCTAAATCCCTCAACAATGATATAGCACATTTCAAGCATTGCTCAAGTGTACAAGACAATTCATCAAATACCCGAATAGAATTCTCAAGCCAAAACTCTGCTTTCTCGGCATCATCATTAGCATTTGCCCTGAATTCTTTGGCCCCTTACTTACGGATTCTGTCAGTTGGAGTTTTGTGAAATTTCATCAGATCTACACCTTGAGGTATCGAGGGTACAGGTTGAGGAATCGGGGGAGGTGGGGGAGGTTGTGCATTCGGGTTCGTACGAACGAACTCAGTATACCGGGCATTCATCATCTGGAGAAAGGCTTCCCGAGCCCCTTCTCCTCCTCCTTGACCAACAATAGGAGGTGGATTTTTAGTTGGCACCGCCCCTTCATCCGGAGCTGGTGCATTACTCTCTACATCATCAGCCACAGCTAGATCGGGATCCATTTACTATAAAAAAATCATTTAAAAGCTCAAAAGTCGTCACACTATCACAATATATATATGGCATGTATAGCAAAACCTGTACATACAACACGTTAGTCCAAGAACCGACTAAACCTACTCTGATACCACTAAATGTAACGCCCCAGTACCTGAGACCGTTGCTAAAGTCGAGCACGAAGTGTTAACGAACTTAATTCATTAATTAAGCACCTCAAACAATTTATTTTTAAAATTTCCAAACAAGCTAGTTAACTGTGTCACAGTCGTTTAAAAATTCATATCTCAAGTTTCGAAACTCAAAATTAAGATCCGTAAATTTTTCATGAAACGAGACTCATATATCTATCTACTAATTTTTTCTAAAATTTTTGGTCGGGCCAATTAGTACAGTTTATTAGTTAAAGTCTCCCCTATTTTAGTGTCTGACCACTCTGACCCTTGTGTATTACAAATCTGATATCTCCCTATACAGAGTTTCAATGATTATGTCGTTTGTTTCTCATAAAACTAGACTCAATAAGGATTTCATACATGTAAGGTAAAACACCTAATTATTCTTTTACAATTTATGGTAAATTTTTAAATGTAGAATAGGGGATTTAGAGACCACTATGACACTATTCCACCAAAACTTAAATATCTCATAAAATATAACTCATTTACCTGTTTTGTTCCATCCATATGAAAATAGACTCATCAAGCTTCGATTTCATCACTTATTCATCATTTAATTCCATTTCTACTATTTTTAGTGATTTTTCAAATTGACATCACTGCCGCTGTCTGATTCTATTTTGTGACAAATTTTACCTTTCCAAGGATTTTCATGGTTTAGTTAAGACATAAAGCATACATGTTATCATATATAAAATTGATTAGCCATTCCAATAGATAATCATTTACAAACCCTTTTCTTTCCAAACCATAACCATATCATATGATCATTTTACACAAAGTGAGCATAGTGCTATACATGCCACATTCAAAATATACAAGCCATTTTACCAATTTAGGTCTTCGGATTGTGTGAACAAGCCTTCGACCTATCCCGATTCTCAGGTCGGCTTGTCAAAAATACAATGAATGAAAAGGAGGGAGTAAGCATAAATGCTTAGTAAGTTCACATTCAAATAATAAGTAACATGATCATGCAATCCAACATAAACATCATTAAGACACACATAACATAAGAATACTTACTATCTTACCACAATTTTGTCTCACCAAGTTCTCAACCAGGAATTAAACTCGTACCTGTCCATTTTCCCTTCTTCAACACATTCATCATCGAATCACTATCGTTTTATGTATTCTCTATATTCTCTTAGGATTTTCCCGTTGAACACATCGGAATATAATTTCGGATACGCGGATAGTGTGCACGTAAGTGCTATACTCATAACTGAACAAGCTTAATAGCTTTTGAAATCTATGTAGCCAAGCTACCATGTAACCTACCCATAAACGAACTCGGACTCAACTCAACGAGCTCGGGTGTTCGCATCCACAAGTGAACTCAGACTCAACTCAACAAGCTCGGATGCCTAGTTACACCTCATGAACTCAGACTCAAGTCAACGAGTTCGGAACTCAACCATCCTAGTGACATGTCACTTGTACCCTAATCTATTCCCAAGGTTCAAACGGGATTCTTCTCAATTACACATTTTGATCGCCTTCTTCGAAATATAGAAACCGATATTTGCTAGCATCTCATACTTATCAAGTTGTTCATATAATTTGCATATTATCAAACAATAATTCACAAAGCATAATATTTCATGGTAATAAATATCATATCATATAAATAACATTAAATCACTTAAAATAAAAATTATGTTACCTTATTTACACATGAACTTATAAATCACTTAAAATAAAAATTATGTTACCTTATTTACACATGAACTTACCTCGATACAAAATATTAGCAATCGAGCCTAGTCCTCGTAAACTTTGTTTTTCCCTCGATCACGACTTGAATCTTGTTTCTCTTGATCTATAATACCAAATTAATTTTATTTAATACATACATTCATCAAAATAGACCTTAGTACGAACTTTGGCAAAATTACCATTTTGCCCCTAAACTTTCACATATTTGTACTTTTGCCCCAAGGCTCGTAAATTAAACCTCATCCTATTTTCTTATGTTTTATGACATGCTGATCATTTTTCCCTTCTATGGAAACATCAAATTCACACTCTAACATGTACTTATGAATATTAGGTATTTTTACCGATTAAGCCCTTTTACTCGTTTTCACTTAAAACCGAGTAGCACAAGTTGTCTAACATAATTTAAAACCTCATAGTCTATCATAAAACACCAAAATACACAAATTTCACCTATGGGTATTTTTCCAAATATGAACCCTAGGTTGAATTATTGCTAGCATAAGCTAAATCGAGCTACCGGGATTTCAAAAACATAAAAATCATTAAAAACGGGGCTTGAAATCACTTACTATGAAGCTTGGAAGTTGAAGAAACCCTAGCTATGGAGAGAGGTAAGATTCGATGAAGGCTTGATGAAGATGAACACATTTTGTCCTTAATTTCCCTTTTAATTAATTTTAATTATAAAATGACTAAAATACCCTTAATACCTTTCTTTGAAAATTTTCATGTACAAGCCCATTTTTGTCCAAAATTTTAGAACTTGGTCAAATTGCTATTTAAGACCTCCTCATTAATATTCCAAAGCAATTTCATACTAAAAACTTCTAGAATATAAGTTTTGGAAATTATTCGATTTAGTCCCTAATTTCAACTTAAGCACTTTATGCATAGAATTTCGTCACGAAATTTTCACACAATCATGCAATCATATCATAAACCTAAAAATAATTATAAAATAATTATTTCAATCTCAGATTTGTGGTCACGAAACCACTATTCCAATTAGGCCCTAATTCGGGATATTACAATACGGCATCGATTTTAACAACTTAGTAACTTAAAGGAAAACTTCTAAATAGTTTAGTTATCAATTTGTAACTTTTCATAATTAACTAAAACGAAACTTTCTCATAGCTAAGTGAATGGTGTAGTTTATATTTTTTATAAAGTCAGTTTCAAATATCAAAATAAAATCGAATTCAAATTCAAATATCAAAATAAAATCGAATTAAAAAAATAAGAAAATAATATGAATATTAAATCAGATAAAATCGAAACGAGTGTCAGTTACCCTACTCGAAAATGGCTGCTCAATTTTTTGCGGCGTTTGGACAAAAACGCCACTATTGCTCAGTTTTTAGCTGTGTTTGGACCAAAAACACCGCTATTGCTTCGTTTTTAATGGCGTTTGGACCAAAAACGCTGCTATTGCTCAGTTTTTAATGGCGTTTGTACCTAAAAGGCCGCTATTGCTCAGTTTTTAGTGGTGTTTGGACCAGACATGCCGCTATTACTCAGTTTTTAGCGGGGTTTGGACCAAAAATGCCTCTATTGCTCAATTTTTTGCGGCGTTTATTGCAAACGCCGCTAATGTATAATCTTTACGGAGTTTTTAATCCTAACGCCACTAAAAACACCGCTAAAGCCCTATTTTCCTGTAGTGATTCTGTGGCCACAACCATCAGATAAATTAAAAACCATAGTGCTACAATAGGGCCAATGTTTCAATAGTAGTCCCAATAACAACTAGGGTCATAATACAATTTCTATAATCTGAGATCCATATCATCGAGCTCCTATAATCGAGTTAGAGTTTAACAATAATAAATGTAATTACCTTTGGCCAGTGATTATCTTTTACAGATAAACCATGTTTGATAGATAATACTAGACCATATGAATGATAAAAATACCGAGATAATAAAGTCCGTAATTTCAACCTATATAGAATTTCTGAAAATACAACATATATTGAATGATAAGGAGATCGATGATTTCCCAAAGAAAGTTCGGAAGAATAATGTTGCTCATATGTACTAAAAAAAATCGTGATAGACATAGTGTAAATTGCATATTTTCAATTCAAAGCTTTAACTAGTTGAAGTAGAAAATAGTATCACACGAATCTTATCATCATGTCTTCTCTCAAACATAATTGATTAGAAAACCAAAGAAAGTTAGAGCAATACCATTCATGAATCAACCAGACTTCCAATAATTTCGTCTAATATCATGATTAGGCAACCTATCTATGTGATAAGAATCACATCTAAAAATGAATAGTTAATATATTTCTCAACGTCAAAGAATATATTTAATAACTAGAGGAAATTAGTGTGAAATACCCAATTATAACAACTGCATTCAGATATCTTTGCAATTTCATCACTATTCCACTGACTAATAAAGTCATCAATAATCTCACATTATTTATTCACTTCCCTAAATGAACCAATTTTGAAAAAAAATTTGGTTAATCCATTCTATAGATACCATACCTAAATAAGTCGATTACTCATGAATAACTTCTTCCTTATTAGTGATATTGCGTATCCCGAATAATCTTCAGAAAAATCTGATATCTCTTTTAAAACCATCTCGACTTACTAACCCATTCTCAGCTCTAACTGTATTATTAATCATTTAGCACTGAACTCTTCAGTTTAACGCTTGTGAACTTAATTAGTATAAGTCTTGTGAATTTCATTATATAAAATTGTACTGGTGAGGGGATAGAGGCATAAAGCCTCAAAATTTAACTTTTATAAATATACACATATAACATAACATTTTCCATCAAGATGTTCATTATAAAACATTTAATTCATACCTTTATGAGTTCTGTTTCATCATAAGTAACATTTTTACTCAGACACTTGAGTATTGCTTTCAACATTATCAGAATTAGCTTGTTTGGAAAGTGATACGGGGTTGCGCGCGGACCAAGATCGAGTTGCCAAGTCACGAGAAACTCCTACGAAAACCCTAAACAATTAGATCTGAAACGAAACAGAAAATTAAAAGATTAGATTTTTGAATTTTCAGATCTGAAATAAAATCCCCAAATCAGCAAAGAATCAAATTGAGAATAGAAATAAGTGTTAGGGTTCTTGAAACCCTCAAGGAGATTGTGATTCTGCCCAATTGAACACCAAGATAGTTTTCCCCAAATTTCGACAATCTAATTTCACCCAAAAAGAGTATGGAAAAACCCTAGAAATTGGGGATTTTTGGGCTGATTCCTTAAGATAGAAAAAGGCTGAAAACACAATAAGAACAGAAAATGGATTAGATAATGATTCAGCACAAGTAGAAATAAAGAAAGAATTGACAGTAAGAAATTAAAAGATAAGTCCTAAGAAGCCTTGAAATCTCGAAATATCTCACAACTCCCTTCAAACGGCTCTAATCTCCCCTCCAAAGAATATCAATGGCAAGAAGAAGGTTGAAGATGGCTCCCACAATCACAAGATTGTTAAAACAACTTCTAAAGAAAACTCAAGAGAAAATCTTGGAGAAAACTCAAAGAAAATTCTGCTCTCAACAAATCTGAAATTTTAATAACAATGATAAGTGTTTAACAAGGTGGACAGCCATGCCTTTAAATAGGCCTTATAACTAGTCCTAATCTAATTAGAAAACTAAAATAAAAAAACTCCTAATTATTTTAATATGGAAATTCGGTCAAAGGTCATTTTATCTGGGACTCTTGGACTGAATATTGACATAAAAATTTAAACTAAGTAAATAAATAAATAAATAAAATAAAAATAAAACTTTACAACTTGGGCCATTTTGACAATTTGGCCTGATTTTCAACTAAGTATGGATGGATTTCTTGATTGGGCTGGGAATTTGCTTATTGGGCCTCGCCTTCAAGAATTTGGGCTTTTGTGACTCGTATCAGAAAGTATCTCTGTCTATTAATAAAACAATTCTCATTAGAGTTGGGAGATATCACACTATCACATATTATATAATGGCATGTATTTCTAGACTTCACATGTGCTACGTTCAGTCTAAAAATCGACTAAACCATAGCTTTGATACCAATAAATGTAACACCCCTAACCCATATTTGTCGCTAGAATAGGATTACAAAGCATTACCAGAATATACAGATCAAGTAAACAGATATTTCATTTTATATAGTATTCATGTCAAAAATCAAACATAAAGTCCCTTATATGAACAATCGAGGTCCAAAACATGCATTAGAAACGAGTCAAGACTAAACTGGATACTCAAAATTTTTTTCACAAAATTTGAAAATTTTTCCTGGGCGCAGGGGTCACACACCCGTGTGGTCATGCCGTGTGGCTCATACAACTAGGGACACATTCGTGTCTCAGGCCATGTAACTCTCTAACTTGGGTCGCACTGCCAATCCACACGCCCATGTGCTAGGCCGTGTGATCAATTTTGAGCATTCTATTTTGACATTTTAGAGATGCAAGGGACACACGACCAAATCACACGCCCATGTGCTAGGCCGTGTGTCACACACGACTAAGAAATCATTAAATGCTTAATAAGTTTGTATAACATGGTAAATAACTTACCATATATTTATGCTCAAAATAAACATGCAAGGCAATCACAAGCCCTAAACACATATCCTCATCATGTTAGCCAAGTAATCATATATAATAGTCCTTAATCATAGATGAACAAAGTCATTAAGCATGATCCACATTCATGTAACAACCAATTCACGCATCATTATATCAGGTAATGTCATTTCCATGTACTTCATATGCATATGGGTAATAGTTCGTTTCTAGGTCATACTATCTCATATAAACATCAAGAAACATGTATGGGCTCAATAACAACCAAATTCCCATATACATATACTTTCCACATTATGAATTCAAATAATATATAAAATTTATACCTATGTTTTTCAAGTACATTTTTATAATTTATTATTTCAAGTTCAGATTATTTCATGTCAGGATTTTTCTCATTAAATCAATTAAAATATTAATAGAAACCTAAGAAAATACACTCGAAGTATACAAATCTATAATATTAGATAAACATATTCATCAAACATGTTCCATGTTCATATATCACCATCTTATACTTCCATATATCATGAACCATCATTTTCGTGTACTTCAGGCAAATACATATAATAATTCATTTCGTGTTCATATTCTCTCATGTCAGGATTTTTTCTGTTGAATTTATTTGAAATATCAATGGATACACATGTAGTACACTCGAAGTGTACAAATTAGAAACCATCAATTCATATTCAAGGGCACCCATAAGGGCACATAATCAGGAAGCACATTCTCGAACCATATATTAGGATGCCCATGTGAGCCATGTAACAGGAAGCTTATCCGGGCTATACCAGGAAACTCATAAGAGTCTATAACAGGAAGTTCACAAACAAATTTTAATTAGGAAACCCACGAAAGGCCTATCAGCAAGCTTACAAAGAGCCATGTAATAGGAGCTCCGGATAGCATAACAGGAAGTTCAAGCGAACCATGTCAGGAAGCTCATAAGAGCCTATATCAAGATGCTCACGAAAAGCTGTGTTTGTGTCCAAAATAAATGCTGGATCACAACCGATCAAATCATGTAACAAGACACTCACAAAGAGCTGCAGTAGTGCGCAACACATGCAGAATCACTACCGACCAGGATGCTCATAGGAACTATATACAAGATGCTCAAAAGGCTTATAACAGGATTGGTCATTCGAGCTATATTCTGTCCAACATATGTTGGACCACATTCAATACGGGAAATCACGTATCTGTCGAATTTCATTATTCAAACGGAACTTATCATTTTCTAAACATTAACGGGCATGTGATTATTTCATACATTTATAACATTTATATAATTCATATAAACACATACCACACTCAATTCAAGCATAAAATAAACACAATTTAGTTACATGAACTTATATAATCCATATAAACACATACCACACTCAATTCAAGCATAAAATAAACACAATTTAGTTACATGAACTTACCTCAATAAATGTCCGTGTACGTAAAATCTACTAATTCGACACTTTCTCTTTTCCTCGCTCGAACTCTGAATTTGGTCTATCCAGATCTATACGAGTAAATTTAACATACAATTTATACTCAATTTAGTCCAATTCACATCTTAGGAAATACCATTTTGTCCCTAAACTATTAATTAATGACGATTTCGTCCCTAGGCTCGGAAATTGAAATTCATGCAATTTAATCATTATTCCAAGCCCAAACGAATTTTACATATAAAATTTACAGCCCATGTATTTCATAAAATTCAAAATTTTTCCTTGACTTTTACAACTTTACAATTTGTCCTAAAATCATAATTTCATCAAAATTCACTTTACAAAAGTTGTTTATCTATCAACAACCGTTTATTTTCTACCATAAATTTCCAAATTTCAGCATTTATATCCATGGCAAAAGTTCTATACTTTGATATCTTTACAAATTAATCCCCAAAATATATAGATTAAGTTATTCCGATCTCGGAAACATAAAAATTAGTAAAAACGGGACAAGATTACTTACCCAATTAAGCCAAGAAAGCTTCCTTTCTCTTTCCTAGAGTTTCCATGTATTTTTGGTAAAGAAGATGATAAAATTGATGATATTTTCATTTTTTTATCATTTATCATCTGTTATTATTTCACTTTCCAATTTCGTCCTTTTCTTTATTTTACTTTCCATGGATGAATCATCATCCTTAACAACTAAGCATTTTTAATGGTTTATTTACCATTTAAGGACCTCAAATTTTGAGTTCCAGAGCTATTTAATCCCTTTAGCTATTAGTACTCAACTTTTACACTTTTTGTAATTTGGTCATTTATCAAATTAAACATATAATCAGTAAAATTTCTTTATGAAATTTTAATACGACATTATTATCACACTGTAGATCATAAAATAATATAAAATAAATTTCCTTTTCGAAATAGGATTTGCGGTCCCGAAACCACTATTCTGATTTTACTGAAAATGAGCTGTTACATGTGTAAATTTTTTATGATTTGAATCCAGGAATAGTCAGACCACATATTGAAGCTCAGCATTTCAAGTTGAAATTGATAATATTTCAGATGCTGCAAATGGTAGGACAGTTCAGTGGATTGCCTACTTAAGATCCGCGACTGGACTTAAGACTTTTCTTGGAAGTCTGTGACTCATTCAGGCAACAGGGTGTTCTTGAAGACACCTTACGACTTAAACTATTTCCATATTCATTAATAGATTGTGCCAGAGCATGGTTGAACGCTTTGCCGTTAGGGACAATGGCATCTTGAAATTATCTTTTTTGAAGGTTTTTTCTGCGGTATAATCATCCATATATGAATTCCAAGTTAAGGAATGATATCAAATCTTTTCGGCAATTAGAGGATGAGGCACTCTATGAAATATCTGATGCATGGTTTCCAACATAGATGAAAATGTTTTACAATGGATTAAATGCGCATACAAGGATGGTAGTTGATGCGTTCCTCAATGGTACTTTGCAAGATAAATCATATAATGAAGCGCATGAGATTTTGGAATAAATTGCAAAAAACCGATTACCAATACCCTACTACAAGAGTGGGGGACTGGCAGAAGAGTTGTTGGCACAATGGAGCTTGATGCAATCACTTCATTAACGGCTCAGGTATCATCTTTAGCTAATATGATCAAAATACTAAAGGGACCAACTGCAGTTCAGGAGATGAAAATAGTCGAGATATCATGTGTTTATTGTGGGGAAGATAATGTTTTTGAAGAACGCCCAAAAAACCCAACCTTTGTGTTGTACATAGGTAATTTCAACTGAAACAATAACCCATATTCTAACACCTACAATCTAGGGTGGAAGCAACATCCAAACTTTAATTGAAATAATCACGGAATGGTAAACTCTAAAAATGTTGTTCGAAAGAATGCCACAAATGCATCACTTGGTTATAATCAACCCATGCTACAACAAAATGTTCAACAAATTTTAGCATCATCTTCTTCGTCTATGGAAGCTCTATTGAAGGAATATATGGCCAAAAATGATGACCTGATCTAGAGTTATGTTGCATCCCTGAGAGTTTTGAAAAATCAAGTAGGGTAGGTTGCCAATGCATTAAACTTAAGACCTCATGTGGCATTGCCAAGTGACACTGAAAATTCAATATACCAAGGGAATGAGCATTGCAAGGCCATTACACTTAGAAGCTGCATTCAATTACTTAAAGTTGTTAATGATGCCATTACAAACGAGGACAGTTTAGATTTCATACATAAAAATAATTTAGACCCATATGTGGAGCAGTTTACAACTGAGCAGACCAATCAAAAGAATATTGTAACAGAATCAGATTGTGCAGCCAATAAAAATGCCATCGGAAAATGATATCAGTAATCTGAAGGAAGGCCACTGTCACCTTTTCCTCAATGATTTCAGAAATCTAAGTAAGATTTTTAGTTCAAAAAATTTTCAAATGTCCTGAAGCAACACCATATCAACAGACTATTGGTGGAAGCGTTGGAGCAAATGCCTAAATACATAAAATTCATGAAAGATATATTTTCAAAAAAGTGAAGATTGGGGGAAGTTGAAACTATTGCTCTAATTGAATGGTGCACAGCAATGCTAATGAACAAATTGCCTCCAAAGTTGAAGAACTTAGGAAGTTTTACTATTCCTTGTTCATTTTGAAATTATTATATTGGTAAGGCATTATGTGATTTAGGAGCAAGTATAAATTTAATGTCTATATCTATTTTCAAAAAACTAGGAATTAGGAAGGCAAGTTCCACCACAGTCATGATACAACTAGCTGATTGTTCTTATGCACATCAAGAAGGTAAAGTTGAAGATGTGGTGGTAAGAGTAGATAAATTTATTTTTCTAGCAAATTTTATAATTTTAGAATGTGAAGCTGATAAAGAAATATCGGTTATTCTTGGACGGCCTTTTCTAGCTACAAGTAGATGCTAATTGATGTGCAGAAAGATGTGTCAACAATAAGGGTTAATGACTAACAAATTACTTTTAATGCTTTTGATGCCATGAAGTGTGCAGATGAAAATGAAGAATGTCATGACATTGAGTTTATCGAAACGGTAGTGGAAGTAGAGTTTACAAAAATTTTTCATAGTAATTCTGATAATGACTATGCAGATCCATTTGAGTTGACTAAAGTAAAAATGATTGAAGAACTTGGTGAACTTATGGAGACCAAGAGGCTTGAAGATACACTATGGAAGAGTTTTGAATCTTTGGATTTATCAGGTTGTTCATTTAAGCCTCCTAGACCTTCTATAGAGGAACCTCTCACATTGGAGTTAAAGCCTTTGCTGTTACATTTAAAGTACGCCTACTTGGGAAACAACAACACTCTGTCAGTAGTTATCTCTGCAGATATGACACCTGATGAAAAGACTAAGTTACTAGATGTTCTGAGGAGATTTAAGAAGGCACTGGGGTGGACAATCACTGATATCAAGGGAATCAAACTTGCTATGTGCATGTATAATATTTTACTTGAGGATTTCTATAGTAATTCTATTGAGTAGCAAAGAAGGTTGAACCCTATCATGAAGGAAGTTGTCAAGGAGATTATCTAATGGCTCGACATTGGCATAATATACCCTATTTTTGATAGTTTGTGCGTGAGTCATATTCAATGTGTACCCAAGAAAGGGGTGTCACCGTGATTAGCAATGAAAACAATGAACTCATTCCAACTCGTACTATCACGAGATGGAGGATATGCATGGACTATCACAAGCTTAACAAAGCAACTCAGAAGGACCATTTCATCTTACCTTTCACCGATCAAATGTTGGAAAGATTAGCTAAGAAAGCTTTCTATTATTTCTTGGATGGTTAGTCGGGGTATATGGAAATTTCCCCATACCATTTCCTCTTACCTTTCATGTGTTCATACGAAAATTTCACATTTAGAAAAATGCCATTCTGGTTGTGTAATGTCCGAGCAACATTTCAGCGTTGCATGAGTGCTATATTCTCATATATGGTGGAAAAGTTTCTTGAAGTATTCATGGATGATTTCTCTATTTTTGGCGATACTTTTGAGAACTGATTGAAGAATTTGGAGTTAGTTCTTTGTCGCTATGAAAAAATTAATCTTGTCTTGAACTATAACACCCCTTACCCATATTTGACGCCGGAACAGGGACAATCATACAAGATCGAGACGTGAATTTGCATTCAAATTTAAATATTTTCATTCACATGCATATCGTCCCTTATATGGCCCTCAAGGTCCAAAACATACATTGGGTGTGGTTCAGGACTAAACAGAGAACTTTCGAAACTTTTGTGACAGTTAGAAAAATTTCTTATTTTGGAGGGTCACACGCCTGTGTGGGTAGGTCGTGTGTCACACACGCCCGTGTGGCTTGGAATAAGCCTGTGTCCTTAGCCCATTTAACTCTCTATTTATGACGTCATCAGCAAAATAGGGTCAAACGGCCAAGCCAGATGCCCGTGTACTAAGGCCGTGTCCTTCCCACGATGGTGACACACGACTGTGCCTCTACTCGTGTGTTTACTAATGGGCATTCTGTTCTACCTAATTAGGGTGTAGGGGACACACGGCCAGATCACACACCCATGGGGTTGATCGTGTGTCATACATGGCCTAGACACATACCGTGTGGACAAATACAAGGCTATTTTCCAAGCCAATTTTTACCCTTATTTGTACAAACACATACATGACTTCAAAGGCACTTAGCATGGCACAAGTGAGAACTTAAACTTACACAAACAAGACATGATCACGATCATTTCATCTTTACTAATACTTTTATAAAACTTCATACTTTTTCAAACCAAATTTATAAAATTTGCATGCACTAAGAGTTGAAGTTTACTTGCATTTAGAATACTCATGTCTTGGTTATTATCACGCCACTCACTCACAATTCCATCATCAAACATCCATAGTCACATCCACAATCCATCTATGCCAAACAATTTTAACCACATCATGTATGACCTTGGCACATGCATGCATATGTGAATAGGTTTACAACCAAAAAAATCAATATAAACCATATCTCATGGCCATATGCAAAATAAATCACCGAATCACTATAATCCAACACACTTGGCCAAACTAATAATGACATAATTAATCAAAAGACGAAGTCCCTATACATGCCATAAACTTAAAATACTTGCGTTCACTTATACCCAAATGATAACTTGATAGTGTGATGGCATCTCCGGTGCTCTCCAACCCGAGCTAGCATAAAACCCTATAAGATATGAGAAAGGAAGAGGAGTAAACTACAAAGCTTAGTAAGTTCATATGCAAATAATATACAACTATTAAAACTCATTTACTTTATCCATCAGTAAGGATAATATTATTTCAATTTGCATTAAATCCCATGATTATCACTTACTCATTCATAATGCTTACTCTTTTATCTTACAAACATCAATTATACGCCTTGGCATTAGATTAGCAACCATAATCTCCCCATTATAAGCATATCACATTATTAACAAGTTGTTTCAACTCACTTGATAACATGCACATCATTTACGAGTAATCATAAATTTCAACATATAGATTAACAATCTTTCACATATTTATAGCTCATTTCTCTGTATGTTTTCATAATGACTTAAATCGACAATTATACTTGTCTTTCCTTTTTCTCATATCCATTGAATCACAACTTAAATATATATATTGAACTATATCACAACTTAATTAGGCTCATAAGCCCAACACCTGATTATTTTCAAATCTTATCATACATCCATTCACCATAAATATAGATCATTAGTCACAAGGTTATCAATATTTCACAAGCATAACTTGTTCGTATGGAATCTTACCATGTATTCATTGTAACACCCCTATCCCGTAGCCGTCGCCGGAATAGGACGAGGCGTTACCAGAAATTAGGAATCGGATCAGAACAGTAAAATTTTGAGCCTTTTCTTAAATAAAAGATCATTTATATATATAACTAATAGATACAAACAAAGATCGAATTTAAAACTTATAAAAGTAAACTTCTATAAGATGCCATATTCGCATGGCTTATATACAATAGTCAAAATATCATTCTACTTATAGTCTAACCTATACATGCCATAAGCTAAGTCCAAAACACATGATAACCACAATAGTAGATAGTGTGACGAAGTGCTGAAGATCCCCGTGCTAATAGTAAGAGTCAACGATCTACAAAAATAAACAGAGAAACATAACATTGAAAGTAAGCTTTCATAAGCTTAGTAAGTCTTAAGCAATTTAAACAGTTGAACTTAAAAACAAACCAAATGTTCGAAATCACATAACACTTTCTGAGTACAATACTATTTGGCCGATTATGCACAAACACATATCATTTTACTCCGTTTATACTCAAACTCATATAAACATAGTATTTACAAGCTTCCGGATTAACTTTAATTCTTTCAAATTTCACTAGTTTATCATTTCTTACCCACACTTACTTTCAACATTCATAGTTAAATGGCATATCGAAAACTATCTTGTAACTTTGCATAATAACTGAATGTACACATATACAAATATACATATGAACTTACCACATCTTTTCATATGCTTCTCATTACACATTCTTTATTCTCGTCAGATCAATCTCACATAAATAATATATATTCTCGTCAGATCAATCTCACATAAATAATATATATATCACATACCTGAATCACTTAATGTGTAATACGAGTTCAATTTATCATCTTAGCATAGGATCTCGTAGTCATATGCTTTATCGAATTCACTAGCATTTGGCCTGCGAGGTATAAAACTCGAACATAACACCAGCACAAAGCCTACGGGACTTTAAACCCGGATACAATCTCAACACAATTTATTTTATATATTTTTTTACTAACTTTGGCCTCATCAAATATCTAATAATACCCACATTTGATAATTGGTCATTCGGCCACATTATATACACATAAGCATATGTACATTTCACACTTGCCCATTCGGCCACACCACATACACAAGCACATATATAAGATAATGCTTTTATTATTACTTGCTAATGCATCATATACTTTGCTTTCATTTAAATAACCACTCAGTCATATTACATTTCTAAGTAACCATTCGGCCTCACTATACAGATAAGATAGCACACATTTTCATAAAGGCCCTTCAGATAACTTGCACACTTTAATATTAGCCATTTCGGCCTCACCACATATACATATCTTGTACATCAATTTCATCATATCAAAACCACTTATATATCATTTCCTAACATCACAATTCAAAATTCACATATGGTTCTAATCAATATCTTATAAGCAACTCAAACAGTTTTATCAATGTTTACAACATATTCTCAAGTTTACGACAAGTTGTCTTCCTGCACAACAGTCACTAAATTATTTATATCTGGAGCTACGAAACTCCGAATTAAGTTCTATAAATTTTCCCTAAAATTAGACTCATTGATATTTCTTCCATAAAATTTCAAAATTTTTGGTCGATTCATTTAGTACAGTTTATTAGTTAAAGTATTCCATGTTTCAGGGTATGACTACTCTGACCCCTGTACACCAAATTTCTCCCTGTACAGAATTCCAATGACCATGTCGTTTGTTTCCCATAAAAATAGACTCAATAAGGAATCCATGCATGTAAGGTATGACTCTTAATAATTTTTTTACAATTTATGGTGAATTTATAAAATCAAAATAGGGGATCTCGAATTCATTCAGACCCTATTTTACAAGAATTCAAATATCACACAATATAGAATTATGTTTCTTCCTCTGTTTCTTTCATGTGAAAATAGACTCATTAAGATTTAATCCCATATTTTGTTTTGCCTCTAACTCATTTTCCACTATTTTTAGTGTATTTTAAAAGTTACACTACTGCAGTAACTCAAATCTGTCAAGGCTAAGTTACTCATTCATGATCATTATTCACAAAATTAATACAACATCATTTCATCCATCATGGTAAGAACACATATTATGCATCATAAATCATCACATATCAAGGCATTCTCATAGGCTTAGTATACATACTTGCACAACTCGTAACATAACTCAAGTGCATACTCACCAATGACTTACCTCATTGGGACCATCATCAACTCTTTCCTTGGATTACCTGTTGAACACTTGGAATACTAATTGGATACTCGGAAAAGCCTTTGCACATAAGTGCCTCAATTGTAGCTAAAGCTACCTCATATCTCATGAAATTTCAATGCTCACTCTCGAGCTAGTCATCTAGACTCATAATTCCTAGTGACATGTCACTCGTATCCTATTCTATTCCAAATGTTCAAACGGGATTTTTCCTCGTTTATTAAGGCTTTGTCTTATCATATTTCTATTAATCACATACACATTAATATTTGTAAAATTCATGTAATGATAACATTTAAATACATGTATAACATGGTATTGTTTACATACGAACTTACCTCAATACCACAAAGGTAAAAAAAAGACGTAATTATCCCTTAATCGATTTCTTTCCGTTCTAGGTCCAAATCTTGATTTTCAGCATCTAAAACATCACGTTCAACTTATTAAAACAATGTACTGATCAAATTAGTCCATTGACACACTTGGGCTATTTTTACAATTTTGCCCCTATATTTTACCAAAATTACCAAATTACCCCTAGGCTCGTAAAATAATTTTTATCACATTTCTTTACTCCTTGAGTCTAGATGAACCATTTTCATAACTATAGCAACTCATAATTTCAACTATTTCACACATTTACAACTCATTTTACAATTTAGCAATCTAGCCCCTTTTAAGGTGTTTTCATGCAGTTTTTTCACAAAAGTTGTTTATTAGAGAACTAGAACTTATAATCTTCCATAAAAACACAACAAAAAACACATATACTCTCATGGCAAAACCCTAGACTCTTCATCATTTTGCACAATAGTCCCCTCTTATGAAAGCTCATGCTTTAGGGGTTACAAAAATGTAAAAATCTTCAAGAAAGACATTAAAATCACTTACTTGCTAAGCCTCAAAGTTGCTGAAAATATGAAGCTTTCAAAACCCATTTCTTGGCTGGAAAAATCGGTGGAGAGAAGATGAAAAAGGGATGATATCATCCTATATTTATTTTCTTACCTATTTGGTCAAAAGTCACCTAATATCCCATAAATTTTGGCTTTTTTAAAAATTTTGTCTCCCCTTGGCCGGCCACACACTTAAAAAGGGTCCAATTGCCCTTTAAAGGCCTCCAATCTTAGTTCTCTAGTCTATTAACACCTTTAGGCACTAAAATACAACTTTTACCTTTTACACGATTTAGTCTTTTTTCGAAATTGGACTAGAAATCGATAAAATTAACTTACCAAAATTTACATGCACTTATAAAATTATATTATAACACATAAAATAATACTAAAATAATTTTCTCTGGCCTCAGAATAGTGGTCCCGAAACCACTGTTCCGACTAGGCCCAAAATCGGGCTGTTACATTTCTTCCCCCCTTTAGGGATTTTCGTCTCCGAAAATCTTAGTAGCAACTAGGTTAGTCCTCTTATTGAATTATGTCTATATAAACATTAGCTCATCAATAACAATTGTAATTCATTACTGCTTTCACATCGATCTACAAAATCACTTTCTTATCTTAAAACAAATACATAAACATTTCTACAAGTATACACATACATCTCATTTTCTTGATTTCATAAGCAATAATCACTTAATTGAATTTATACTTGCATTTCAAACACATATAAATCACATATTAACATGTATAATACATAACATCAACTCACATATTCATAACCCACATTTTCATTCATGTATAAGCTGTAACCTGGCCGAAAGTACACATATTCTCAAACATCCCAATGAATATCTTTTATAACTTTATCACATCTCAATATTCAACTTAACTCATTTCCAAAAGAAAAGTCAACTTTCACGTACCTGAACATTTAGTTCATTTAGCACATTCAATCATAGTTAATGTTACCCGTATACAGTTGATTAGGCATAAAGCTTAATATAATACACTGGCATGAGATTTATTCTAGCGCATAACTCATATATCCAAAATTATCAGCATTCATCAAAAAATCTTACAAACTTTCGAATGTCGAAACTTAATCAAAATAATTTTTTGAACAAGATTAACAAAATAGTGTCCATTTAGCAATAGCACATATAACATATAACTTCATATACCGAGAATCTCATAGACTAAATCCATAACACATTTTCAACTAAGCACTTAAGTGTACATATAACATAAATCCATTCCTTAACAACATATCTACCATTTTTTTTACGTATCCACTTATAACAAAATTACAGCCGAAACAATAATCAATCGTCAATTTATATCTATTAATCCCCAATTCAAACTCAAATACCGAATATCAGTATCTAATTAAAATTCAACATCTAACTTCAATTCTACTTCCTAACATTTGTCAATTTAAAGAGTGTCGTACTTGTCTGAGTATGTCGTTTACTTAAAGCCATGGTCCAACCATGTTCTTACATGTTATCACATATTGAGTCGATGCCATGTCCTAGACATGGTCTTACACAACATCTCAAATCAATGCCTTCATCCCAGATGAGGTCTTACATGAATCTCATTTCACACACTTAGTGCCCACTGACCGATCTCGCACACATAGTGCTCAGTTGAAGAACTCGCACACACAGTGCCTCAATTACCGATCTTGCACACATAGTGCTCGGTTAAAGGAATTCACACACACAGTGCCTCAATTACTAATCTCGCACACATAGTGCTTGGTTAAAGGAATTTGTACACACAGTGCCTCTAATCATTCGCACACATAATGCCCATATTCATTCGTTATTACACATTGAAATGACTTAACCGAGTCTATAAAACATCATATATGTACACTTTAAACGTATTCTTTCATTTAACTTTGAATTCATATAGTAATGAACACTTAAACCTTGCTCGAATCACCGGCATTAAGCCTGCAAGGCACGAAGACCCGAATACACATCACCGGCACGAAAGCCTGAATACACATCACCGACACGAAGCCTGCTAGGCACGAAGGCCCGAATACATATCACCGGCACGAAGCCTGCTAGGCATGAAGGCCCAAATACACATCATCGGCACGAAGCCTGCTAGGCACGAAGGCCCGAATACACATCATCAGCATGAAGCTTGCTAGGCACGAAGGCCCGAATACACATCACCGGCACAAAGCCTGCTAGGCACGAAGGCCCGAATACACATCACCGAGTTTCATGCATATTTATTCACATTTTAATACATTTCATATAGCATATCATATTTGTAATTCACTTACTTCATTTCAATATATACATATCATATACACCTTGACATTATATCATAGATATCATTTACATGTAGGCTCATTCCAAATACATTATTTTCTCTTCAAAGTTCTCATTCACATATTTAAAACATAACATCATATATAACATTAACAAAGCATAAACTACACAGCAATTCCATCTCTAATAGATGACATATATATGTATATATTTCACCCATTTACATAAAATCCTGAACCAAAATATAACTTCTCATGCATACAATATACATCACTATTATCCTAATATACTTTTCCATATTTATTTCATAACACATTCAGCAAAATTACTTTGCATTTCAATACTTCAAATGTATATCATACTTCTATTCATACCTTTCTCAATTTTGACACATCATAAGCATGTTTCAATCCTCTCAATACCATCTGCTACAGCTTGAGGGCTATGAATAGACGACTGAATTTGTTCGATGATGGTTAGATTCTAGCCAAGTTGAAAGCTAGACCAACTTTTTTTCAATAGATTTGTGATGCTCAGAAAGTTGATAAAGAGTTGCAAGCTAAGAGAGTTCAGTGTGAGTCTAGCAGTGAACCAGATTTTCTGAGTGACTCCAATGGTTGTTTGAGATTCATGGTAGGATTTGTGTTCCGAAGGACACTGAGTTGGTTTGGAATATTTTATATGAGGCACACAGCAGTTGTTTGACAGTTCACACGAACAATACAAAAATATATAATGACTTGAAGAAAATGTATTGGTGGAATGGTATGAAAAAAGATATCTCAGAGTTTGTATCGAAATGTTTAATTTGTCAGCAGGTAAAAGCCAAACACCAAGTACCTTCTGGTTTGCTTAGCCCATGATGGTTCCCGAGTGGAAATGGGACCAGATTACTATGGATTTTATGACAGGGTTGCCTTTAACTCTAAGAAAGAAAGATGCCATATGGGTCATTGTTGATAGATTAACTAAAACGGCTTATTTTATACCGGTATGTACTGATTACTCATTTGATAAGTTAGCTAATTTGTACATTGGTGAAATTGTCGGACTTCATCAAGTACCAATATGATTATTTCGAATAGAGATCCAAGGTTCGCTTCGAGGTTTTAGAAAAAGTTACAAGAAGCTTTGGGTATGAAGTTAAACTTTAGTACTGCTTTCCATATGCAAACCGACGGTCAGTCAGAGAGAGTAATTCAAATACTTGAAGACATGTTCCGATGTTGTGTATTAGAATTCCAAGGTAGTTGGGAAAAGTACTTACCATTGGTAGAGTTTGCCTACAACAATAGTTATCAGTCGAGTTTGAAAATGGCGCCTTATGAGGAATTATATAGGCGTAAGTTCTGAACACCTCTGTATTGGACTGAACTCAGAGAAAATCAGATTCATGGAGTTGACTTAGTCAAAAAAATCAAAGAGAAATGAAGATAATTCGTGATTGTTTGAAAGCTGCTTCGGATAGACAAAAATCCTACGCGGATTTGAAACAGAAAGAGATTGAGTTTCAGGTTGGTGATAAGGTATTTTTGAAAGTCTCTCCATGGAAAAAGGTTTTGAGATTTGATAGAAAGGGCAAGTTGAGTCCGTGTTTTATTAGACCGTATGAGATCATTGAAAGAGTAGGACCAGTTGCCTATCGATTAGCCTCACCATCCGAATTGGAAAATATTCATGAAATGTTCCATGTGTCTATGTCGCGTCATTACCGATCTGATCCTTCACATGTGATTTCACTGACAGAGTTGAGATTTGACCAAATATGACTTATGATAAAGAACCGGTTAAGATTTTGGCTCAGGAAGTCAAACAATTGAGAAACAAAAGTATTGCTCTTGTGAAAGTGTTATGGCAAAGACATGGGGTTGAAGAGGCTACATGGGAGCCTGAAAAGGCCATGAGAAACCAATACCCAAACCTTTTCACCAGTAATGTAATGCCCCAAATTTGTTAGTGATTTAATTGTGTGTTCTATTGCATGTGGCTTGCTTGCTTTGGTGGTTAAGGGTGTCCTAAGAGGTGTGAGAATTTAAATTGAGGGGAGGTTATGTTATAAAAAGCGTGTTGATCCAAAGGATAGGGGCATGTTACTTATGGCAAGGAACTTAGGCTCAAGTCCCTTTACACTCAAGGGGTGTTTTTTTGCTACTATGCTGTGCAGGGGTCATTTGTTAGTAGGATTCTGATGCTGTTGGGCTGTTGAGAGTATTAAGAGGAGTGGGGAGTTGTAGCCGAATTATAGGATTGTTGTGGGGAGAAAATTTAGGTGTTTTGAATGGATATGGATAGTGTGTTGTTGGAGAGATTTGAGGAGGTAAGTGAGGGGTGTGTTGGTTTTGTACAAAGACTCTAAGCACAAGGGAATTCGGCTAGAGTGTGGGGTAGGGTTCTTTTCTACATTTCTTGTGTAACCGAATTTCTTTTCTTTTGACTCTTTCGCGTTTTTGGTTGGTTGGCCGATTTTTTGTTTGGTGTTCTTCAGGTACTTTTGTTTCGCACTTGTGGTGCAGTTTGGAACTCCCTTTTGTCTGTTGGTTAATCAACATCTATCACTATTCTTTCTTTTTGACCCTCTCGTGATTGTACTCTTTGTTTAGGCCGAACCCTGTTTACTCTCTCTCTCTTTCTTTTGAACTTTGGTCGATTTCTTCATCATCTTTTAGTGTCACTTTCTATTGTGGTTTCTACTTTATTCATTTTCAATGCTACCCCTCTTGAACGAACACGCATACTTCCTTCATCGATCCTTTTTTTTTTCCCTCTTGATCAAATTTATCATCTCCCTCTTTCGACTCTCGTGTTCATCAAAGTTGTTCCGGTCCATCTGGCTTTTAGGACTGAACTTTCCATCCCTTTTGGTTGCGGTTGGTGTTGTTCTTCAAACAAGTTGAAAAGTACTTTTGCATTGTTTAAAGCCGAATACTTTTTCCTTCTTGCCGATTCTTACCCTTCTTTTCCTTGGTATGGTGCTCCTTGCAAGCTCTAGGGTTTCTTGGAGAGTGAAGATAGTGCTGGTGATTACTGAGCAGTCGTGTAACACCCCTTACCTGTACCCGAGGCTGAGATAAGGTACGAGGCATTACCAGAAAAACATACAAACATTAAACTAAAATTCATTCATATTTCAAAACGTTCATTCACTTACATATAGTCCCTTATTTGAGTCTACGGAGCCCAAAACATACTTTAGAAAGGGTTCGGGACTAAACCGAGAACTTACAAAAATCTTGAAAATTTCATGCTTTAAGGTTCCACACGCCCGTGTCCCAAAGTCGTGTTCCATACATGGCTGAGACGCATGATCGTGTCTCTGCCTGTATGGAATATACCTAGGCTATTTTCCAAGCTTTGGTCAACCTTAATCTCTTACACACATATACATTTACACCAAGATTATCATCTTACCAAATATCTTCAACTTAATCATCAAGCATTCATATTTAAAGGTAGATCATATCTTTAGAAAATACCACAATTCAGATGTGCAGAATAACATGTTTGCCTAAAACATATCAATTCAACTCCATACCCAACAAGCATTACATTGAGACTAGTCATATATATATACATGTCATGATATATATCATTCTCTTTCTATTTTCTTATAAACACATATCATTTATTTCATTATATCAATATTTCATATACCATAGTTTCCATATATTCCACATATATTTATTTTCCTCCTCCTCCTCTCCATTCCACATCCTTAATGTATATAGCATTCTTGTAAGTACGATTTCACAATTTACTAATAAATGCTCACATCAAACTGCCCACACGATCATTGTCACTTACTTATTTATAATTCGAGCTACAGAGCTCCAAATTAAGATCTGTAAATTTCCCCTAAAACTAGAATCACATATCTTTTCACCATAAAATTTTAATAATTTTTGGTTTAGCCAATTAGTAAAGTTTATTCATTAAATTTTCCCCTATTTCACTTTCTGACAGTTATAACCTCTCTTCACTAAAAATTAATTATCTCATAGTACAGAACTCGGATAATGTTATTGTTGATTTATCTTGAAAATAGACTCATTAGGGATTTTAAAAATATAAGTTTGAGCCTCTAATTATTTTTCTCCAAATATTTGTGATTTTCCAAAGTCAGAATAGGGGATCACATAATCATTCTGAACCAGTCTCACAAAAACATAAATATCTCAAAATATAGAACTCCTTTTCTTGATATGTTTCTTTTATATGAAAATAAACTTATTAAGATTTAGTTTGATATCTTATTCAGTCTCTGATTCAATTTATAATATTTTTGGTGATTTTTCAAAGTCACTTCACTGCTAATGTCCAAAACAGTTTTACTGCTAATTCACTCTTTCACACTTTCTTTGTATTAACCTTATTTTAACATACATATCACAAATCATTTTCACCACATTTCATACATCACGAGTATAGGCCCATGATCACAAGGTTACCATAAAATAATCCTCACGTATAACTTACTTGTTTATAACCTTACCACATCCCAGTCACTTAATGTACGTAACCAAGTTCCTGCACTTATTCATCACAAAACTCAAAAAGCAATACATAGAGAGTCTCCCGTTGAACACTTCGGATCAATCCTCGATATTTGGTGGTTTCAGCACATAGCTCCACCCATCATATAGTTCGGCTCTCTTGTACACATGGTGAATGTAACGCCCCCACGCCCGAGACCATCGCCGAAGTCGAGTATGAGGTGTTACTAAGCTTAGTTTAACATTTTTAGAACTTTGGATTATTGTTTCTACATTCACAGCTTTTAAGCTACTTGCGTCACAGTCACAAGAAAAATCATATCTCGAGTTACAAAACTCAAAATCAAGATCCGTAAATTTTCCCTGAATCTACACTGATATACCTATCTACTAATTTTTTCTAGAATTTTTGGCTGGGCAAATTAGTACAGTTTATTAGTTAAAGTTACCCCTGTTTCAGGACTCGACTGGTCTGACCTCTGTTTACTACGAACCACATTTCTCTCTGTACAAAATTCATATGACTATGAGATTTGTTTCTACTAAAACTAGACGCAATAAGGATTCTGAGGATATAAAATATACCACCTAATTATATCTTTATAATTTATGATGAATTTCTAAAGTTGGAACAGGGGATTCAAAAACTGCTACGACCCTGTTTCACTAAAATTCAAATATCTTCTAACATATAATTCCTTTACCTGTTTCATTTGTTTCATGTGAAACTAGACATAATAAGCTTCAACTTTATATGTAGTCCATCACCAAATTAAATTGCTATGATTTTTAGTAAATTTTCAAACTCGCGTCAGTGTTGCCGTAGTATTCTGTTTATGGCAAATTTCATCCTTTTTATGAGTTTTTATGCACTAAGTATCTTAATAGTTTTCCCTAACATCAAACATAATCTACACTAACCATTTTCATAATTTATCATGATCAAGCATTTCCTCAACCATTCCACAACCATACCATAAGATCATTTACATAAAATAGGTATATTGCTATACATGCCATACTTAAATTTACAAACCATTTACCAAAAGTCTTCCGGATAGTGTGACTGAGCCTTCGACCTATCCCGACTCCTGAGTTGGCTTGTCCAAAACTACAATGAGTAAGAAGGAGGGAGTAAGCATAAATGCTTAGTAAGTTCATATGCAAATAATAAGTAACATAACAAACAGTTATACCAATCAACATTAGCATACATCACTAAAACACATATCACATTTCTGATCATTTTTCATCATCTTATTACCTTATAGTGGTTGTATCAATACTCAACCCGAGGGTTAAATACATACCTGTCCAAAATAACCATTTCACATCACTCACCAATACTTCTCTTTACATCTCGAATATTCCTCCATTGAGTAGAACTTTACCCGTTGAACACATCGGAATATAATTCGGATACATGGATAATTTGCATATAAGTGCCACATATTCAATCAAGCAATCATGTAACCCGCCCATAAGCGAACTCGGACTCAACTCAACGAGCTCGGGCGTTCGCATCCATAAGTGAACTCGGGCTCAACTCAATGAGTTCGGACATTCGCATCCATAAGTGAACTCGGACTCAACTCAACGAGTTCGGATGCCTAGTTACATCTCACGAACTCGGACTCAACTCAACGAGTTCGGACATTCGCATCCATAAGTGAACTCGGACTCAACTCAACGAGTTCGGATGCTTAACCATCCTAGTGACATGTCACTTGTATCCTAATCTATTCCTAAGGTTCAAACGGGCTTTTTCCTCGAACACTTATCCTTGCCGGCTTCCGTAGAATGCCGAAATCAATACTCGGTAACAATTATATTTAACAAGTAGTTCACATAATTTACATATTATTTGAAATTAACCACAAAGCATACATTTCATAATAAAATTCAGCTTAACATATAATTAACATCAATAACTTAAAAATAACCATTATGCTACATTATTTACACATGAACTTACCTTGGTACCAAAATACAAAGATTTTGCAATTTAGTCCACAATCTTTTCTTTTCCTCGATTGAGGTCAATTCCACGTCTTTCTTGATCTAAAATAACACATTTAGCTTATTTAATACTCACATTATCAAATTAATCCTTAACTCAAATTTTGGCAAAATTACAATTTTACCCCTAAACTTTTGCATATTTACATTTTTGCCCCTAGGCTCGGGATTAAACTTTATTCCTTATTCTTATGTTTTACAACATTCTGATCACTTTTCTCTTCTATGGCAACATCAAATTCTCACTCTAACATGTACTTGTGACTATTAGGTATTTTTACCGATTAAGCCCTTTTACTCATTTTTGCTTAAAATCGAGTAGTACAAGTTGTCTAACATAATTTAAAACTTCATATTCTATCATAAAACATCAAAATACACAAATTTCACCTATGGGTATTTTTCCAAATATAAACCCTAGGTTAAATTATTGCCAACATAAGCTTTATCGAGTTTCCGGGATCTCAAAAACGTAAAAATCATTAAAAACGGGGCTTGGAATCACTTACTATGGAGCTTGGAAGCTTGAAACAAACCCTAGCTATGGAGAACCCTTGAAATTTCGGCCTAATGAAGAAGATGGACAAAAATTGGCTTTTAATTTTGTTTTTAATTCATTTTAATAACTAAATGACCAAAATACCCTTACTACTAAACTTTCCAAAAATTCCTTCCATGTCCTAATTTTGTCCATGAACTTAAAATTGGTCAAATTGCTATTTAAGACCTCCTCATTAATATTCCAAAACAATTTCATACTAAAAACTTCTAGAATGCAAGTTTTGCAACTTATTCGATTTAGTCCCTACTTTCAATTTAAGCACTTTAGGCATAGAATTTCATCACGAAATTTTCACACAATCATGCAATCATATCATAAACCTCAAAATAATTATTTCTATCTCGGATTTATGGTCACGAAACCACTATTCCGATTAGGCCCTAATTCGGGATATTACAACTCTCCCCCCTTTAAGGATTTTCGTCCTCGAAAATCTTACCTGTAAATAGATGTGGGTATTGATTTCTCATAGTTTCTTCGGATTCCCATGTAGCTTCTTCTACTCCATGTCTTTGCCAGAACACCTTCACAAGAGCAACATTTTTATTCCTTAGTTGTTTGACCTCTCGAGCTAAAATCTTAATCGGTTCTTCTTCGTAGGTCATATCTGGTTGTAGTTCAATTTCTGTCGGTGAAACTACATGTGAAGGATCCGAACGATACCGACGTAACATAGATACGTGGAACACATCATGAATCTTCTCTAATTTAGGTGGTAATGCTAACCGATATGCTACCGGTCCAACTTTTTCAATTACTTCATACGGCCCAATAAAACGCAGACTTAATTTGCCCTTCCGTCCAAATCTAAGGACTTTTTTCCACGGAGACACCTTTAAAATACTTTATCATCAACTTGAAATTCAATGTCCTTTCGTTTTAAATCTGCATAAGATTTCTGTCTATCTGAAGCAGCTTTCAAACAATCTCGAATTACCTTCACTTTTTCTTCAGTTTCTTTTATTAGATCAACTCCATAAATCTGCTTTTCCTTGAGTTTAGTCCAATACAAAGGCGTTCGACACTTACGACCATACAATGCTTCATAAGGTGCCATTTTCAAGCTCGTCTGATAACTATTATTGTAAGCAAATTCCACCAACGGTAAGTATCTTTCCCAACTTCCTTGAAATTCCAATACACAACATCTAAGCATATCTTCAAGAATCTGAATTATTCTTTCTGATTGTCCATCAGTTTGTGGATGAAAAGCAGTACTGAAATCTAACTTTGTACCTAACGCGTCTTGCAACTTTTTCCAAAACCGCGAGGTAAACCTTGGATCTCTATCTGAAATAATCGACAATGGTATTCCGTGTAATCTAACAATTTCTCTAATATACAGTTCAGCCAACTTGTTAAGAGAATAATCCGTACGTACCGGGATAAAATGAGCTGACTTAGTTAATCTGTCAACTATTACCCAGATGGCATCTTTCTTTCCTGGAGTCAATGGCAATCCTGAAACAAAATCCATAGTAATCCGATCCCATTTCCATTCAGGAACCATAATAGGCTGGAGTAATCTTGCAGGTACTTGGTGTTCAGCTTTCACCTGTTGACAAATTAAGCATTTGGACACAAACTCTGATATATCTCTTTTCATTCCATTCCACCAATACATTTTCTTCAAGTCATTATACATTTTTGTACTACCCGGATGAATCGAGAAATAACCACTATGTGCTTCCTGTAGGATATTTTGAATCAATTCTTCATTCGTCGGTACACAAATCCGATCTTTAAACATTAAGCACCCATCAGAACCAATTCTGAAATCTAATCCCGTATCAGCTTCACACTGTTTTCTTTTGGCTAGCAAATCTTGATCATTTTTCTAAGTTTCAGAAATCTCTTGTAAAAACATTGGTTTTGCTCTTAACTCTGCTAGAATCGAACCATCATCTGACACTTTCAACTGAGTGTTCATAACTCTCAAAGAAAACAACAACTTTCTGCTCAAAGCATCAGCAACCACATTCGCTTTTCCCGGATGATAATCAATAACAAGCTCATAATCTTTCAATAACTCCAACCATCTTCGCTGTCTCAAATTCAAGTCTTTTTGTGACATCAAGTATTTAAGACTTTTGTGATCAGTATATACTCGACACTTTTCACCATACAAATAATATCGCCAAATCTTCAAAGCAAACACCACTGCACCCAATTCCAAATCGTGAGTAGGATAATTCCTCTCATGAGGTTTTAACTGCATCGAAGCATAAGCCACCACTTTTCCTTCTTGCATGAGTACACACCCCAAACCATTTAGAGAAGCATCATTATACCCTACAAATTCTTTACCTAATTCGGGTTGTACCAACACTGGTGCTTCAGTTAATAACTTTTTCAATTCTTCAAAACTCTGTTGACATTCTTCCGTCCATTCAAATTTAACATCCTTTCGGAGTAGTCTAGTCATAGGAGCAGCAATTATAGAAAATCCATTTACAAACCGCCGATAATACCCAGCTAGCCCCAAGAAACTTCTAACTTCAGTTACGTTTTTCGGTGGTTTCCAATCAACAATGGCTGAAATTTTACTAGGATCAACCCGTATACCATCACCTGAAACAATATGACCCAAAAATCCAACTTCCCGGAGCCAAAATTCACTTTTACTAAACTTAGCATACAGCTGCTTATTTCTCAAAGTTTGCAAAACTATCCACAAATGCTCAGCATGCTCTGTCTCATCTTTTGAATAAATTAAAATATCATCTATAAACACCACAACAAATTTGTCCAAGTATGGCCGAAATATACGATTCATTAAATCCACAAACACAGCAGGAGCATTTGTCAATCCGAATGGCATAACTAAAAATTCATAATGACCATACCTTGTTCTAAAAGCAGTTTTAGGCACATCTGACTCTTTTACCTGCAGTTGGTAATACCCAGATCTCAAGTCAATCTTTGAAAACCATGTCGCTCCTTTTAGCTGATCAAACAAATCATCAATTCTTGGCAACGGATACTTGTTTTTGATTGTCACCTTGTTTAACTGCCGATAATCAACACACAACCTCATAGAACCATCCTTCTTTTTCACAAATAACAAGGGAGCACCCCAAGGTGAAAAACTCGGTCTCACAAAACCTTTATCAGTCAACTCTTGCAACTGCGACTTTAATTCCTTCAACTCTGCTGGTGCCATTCTATACGGAGCAATCAAAATCGGAGCTATTCCCGGTATCAAATCAATACCAAATTCTACTTCCTTGACTGGAGGCAAACCCGGCAATTCTTCTGGAAATACGTCCGCAAATTCACACACAACCGGCACTGATTCAACTTTCTTTTCAACTTCTTTTGTATTAATTACATACGCCAAATAAGCTTCATAACCCTTTCTCAGATATCTTTGAGCCGACATTGAAGAAATCACACTAGGCAATGCCTCTGATTTATCTGATTCAACCCGCAGAGTTTCACCATTTTCACACTTTAATTCTATAACCTTTTCTTTGCAATTTATTTTAGCATCATGCAATGTCAACCAATCCATACCCAAAATAACATCAAACTCATCAAATGGCAACAACATCAAGTCGGCCGGAAAGTAATGATCCCGAATCATTAAAGGACATTTCTTACATACTTTATCAACAGTCACACATTTACCTAACAGATTCGACACTCTAATCATAAATTCTGTGTTCTCAACAGGTATATTCATACTAGACACCAATTTCATGCACAAATATGAATGAGTAGAACCGGGATCAATCAAAGCAATAACATTAACATTATAGAGGGAAAATGTACCGGTAATCACATCAGGTGACGAAGCATATTCACGCGCTTTAATAGCATAAGTTCTAGCCGGAGCCCTTCCTTTAGGTCTAACCAGTGCATCCCTGGCTACATTCTTACTACTTGTTTCACTTCCAGCTTTTCTCGGATACCTTCCCCTCGAGTCTGCACCATTAGCTTTTACATTCTGAAATTTTTCTTTCTCAGCTCTCTCTGGGCAGTCTCTAATAAAATGATTCAGAAAAGCACATCGAAAACATTCATTTGCTCTGCACGGACCAAAATGATTTCTACCACACCGCTGGCACTCGGGTTTAACAAATCTCGAGTTCCCTAAACTGGCTGCAGAAGTATTCTGAGATTTAGGACCCACATTTTGCTTCTTATAATTCCCATATGATTGTCCAGCTGAAGCTTGGGAACAAGGATTCATATTCCTTGACTTTCTAGGTTTCTGTGAAAATGAACTACTCATCGGTCTTTTCTTCCAATTTCTAGTCTCAACCTCTACCTTTTTCTTTTCTTTAAGTAGTTCTTCAGCCTTGCAAGCTCAATCAACCAGTACTACCATTTCTTTTAGTTCAAGGATCCCGACAAATACTTTAATGTCTTCGTTGAGCCCGTCTTCAAATCGTCAGCACATCTTGGCTTCTGTAGGAACATATTCCCTGGCATACTTACTCAATCGAACAAACTCTCTTTCATATTCTGAAACTATCATACTACCTTGCTTCAGCTCAAGAAACTCTTTACATTTCTGATCTACTCTAATACCACTAAATGTAACGCCCCCATGCCCGAGACCATCGCCGGAGTCGAGTATGAGGTGTTACTAAGCTTAGTTTAACATTTTTAGAACTTTGGATTATTGTTTCTACATTCACAGCTTTTAAGCTACTTGCGTCACAGTCACAAGAAAAATCATATCTCGAGTTACAAAACTCAAAATCAAGATCCGTAAATTTTCCCTGAATCTAGACTGATATACCTATCTACTAATTTTTTCTAGAATTTTTGGTTGGGCAAATTAGTACAGTTTATTAGTTAAAGTTACCCCTGTTTCAGGACTCGACTGGTCTGACCTCTGTTTACTACGAACCACATTTCTCTCTGTACAAAATTCATATGACTATGTGATTTGTTTCTACTAAAACTAGACGCAATAAGGATTCTGAGGATATAAAATATACCACCTAATTATATCTTTATAATTTATGATGAATTTCTAAAGTTGGAACAGGGGATTCAAAAACTGCTACGACCCTGTTTCACTAAAATTCAAATATCTTCTAACATATAATTCCTTTACCTATTTCATTTGTTTCATGTGAAACTAGACATAATAAGCTTCAATTTTATATGTATTCCATCACCAAATTAAATTTCTATGATTTTTAGTAAATTTTCAAACTCGTGTCAGTGTTGCTGCAGTATTCTGTTTATGGCAAATTTCATCCTTTTTATATGTTTTTATGCACTAAGTATCTTAATAGTTTTCCTTAACATCAAACATAATCTACACTAACCATTTTCATAATTTATCATGATCAAGCATTTCCTCAACCATTCCACAACCATACCATAAGATCATTTACACAAAATAGGTATATTGCTATACATGCCATACTTAAATTTACAAGCCATTTACCAAAAGTCTTCCGGATAGTGTGACTGAGCCTTCGACCTATCCCGACTCCTGAGTTGGCTTGTCCAAAACTACAATGAGTAAGAAGGAGGGAGTAAGCATAAATGCTTAGTAAGTTCATATGCAAATAATAAGTAACATAACAAACAGTTATACCAATCAACATTAGCATACATCACTAAAACACATATCACATTTCTGATCATTTTTCATCATCTTATTACCTTATAGTGGTTGTATCAATACTCAACCCGAGGGTTAAATACATACCTGTCCAAAATAACCATTTCACATCACTCACCAATACTTCTCTTTACATCTCGAATATTCCTCCATTTAGTAGAACTTTACCCGTTGAACACATCGGAATATAATTCGGATACATGGATAATTTGAATATAAGTGCCACATATTCAATCAAGCAATCATGTAACCCGCCCATAAGCGAACTCGAACTCAACTCAACGAGCTCGGGCGTTCGCACCCATAAGTGAACTCGGACTCAACTCAACGAGTTCGGATGCCTAGTTAAATCTCACGAACTCGGACTCAACTCAACGAGTTCGAACATTCGCATCCATAAGTGAACTCGGACTCAACTCAACGAGTTCGGATGCCTAGTTACATCTCACGAACTCGGACTCAACTCAACGAGTTCGGACATTCGCATCCATAAGTGAACTCGGACTTAACTCAACGAGTTCGGATGCTCAACCATCCTAGTGACATGTCACTTGTATCCTAATCTATTCCTAAGGTTCAAACGGGCTTTTTCCTCGAACACTTATCCTTGCCGTCTTCCGTAGAATGCCGAAATCAATACTCGGTAACAATTATATTTAACAAGTAGTTCACATAATTTACATATTATTTGAAATTAACCACAAAGCATACATTTCATAATAAAATTCAGCTTAACATATAATTAACATCAATAACTTAAAAATAACCATTATGCTACATTATTTACACATGAACTTACCTTGGTACCAAAATACAAAGATTTTGCAATTTAGTCCACAATCTTTTCTTTTCCTCGATTGTGGTCAATTCCACGTCTTTCTTGATCTAAAATAACACATTTAGCTTATTTAATACTCACATTATCAAATTAATCCTTAACTCAAATTTTGGCAAAATTACAATTTTACCCCTAAACTTTTGCATATTTACATTTTTGCCCCTAGGCTCGGGATTAAACTTTATTCCTTATTCTTATGTTTTACAACATTCTGATCACTTTTCTCTTCTATGGCAACATCAAATTCTCACTCTAACATGTACTTGTGACTATTAGGTATTTTTACCGATTAAGCCCTTTTACTCATTTTTGCTTAAAATCGAGTAGTACAAGTTGTCTAACATAATTTAAAACTTCATATTCTATCATAAAACATCAAAATACACAAATTTCACCTATGGGTATTTTTCCAAATATAAACCCTAGGTTAAATTATTGCCAACATAAGCTTTATCGAGTTTCCGGGATCTCAAAAACGTAAAAATCATTAAAAACGGGGCTTGGAATCACTTACTATGGAGCTTGGAAGCTTGAAACAAACCCTAGCTATGGAGAACCCTTGAAATTTCGGCCTAATGAAGAAGATGGACAAAAATTGGCTTTTAATTTTGTTTTTAATTCATTTTAATAACTAAATGACCAAAATACCCTTACTACTAAACTTTCCAAAAATTCCTTCCATGTCCTAATTTTGTCCATGAACTTAAAATTGGTCAAATTGCTATTTAAGACCTCCTCATTAATATTCCAAAACAATTTCATACTAAAAACTTCTAGAATGCAAGTTTTGCAACTTATTCGATTTAGTCCCTACTTTCAATTTAAGCACTTTAGGCATAGAATTTCATCACGAAATTTTCACACAATCATGCAATCATATCATAAACCTCAAAATAATTATAAAATAATTATTTCTATCTCGGATTTATGGTCACGAAACCACTATTCCAATTAGGCCCTAATTCGGGATATTACAACTCTCCCCCCTTTAAGGATTTTCGTCCTCGAAAATCTTACCTGTAAATAGATGTGGGTATTGATTTCTCATAGTTTCTTCGGATTCCCATGTAGCTTCTTCTACTCCATGTCTTTGCCTGAACACCTTCACAAGTGCAACATTTTTATTCCTTAGTTGTTTGACCTCTCGAGCTAAAATCTTAATCGGTTCTTCTTCGTAGGTCATATCTGGTTGTAGTTCAATTTCTGTCGGTGAAACTACATGTGAAGGATCCGAACGATACCGACGTAACATAGATACGTGGAACACATCATGAATCTTCTCTAATTTAGGTGGTAATGCTAACCGATATGCTACCGGTCCAACTTTTTCAATTACTTCATACGGCCCAATAAAATGCAGACTTAATTTGCCCTTCCGTCCAAATCTAAGGACTTTCTTCCACGGAGACACCTTTAAAAATACTTTATCATCAACTTGAAATTCAATGTCCTTTCGTTTTAAATCTGCATAAGATTTCTGTCTATCTGAAGCAGCTTTCAAACAATCTCGAATTACCTTCACTTTTTCTTCAGTTTCTTTTATTAGATCAACTCCATAAATCTGCTTTTCCTTGAGTTTTGTCCAATACAAAGGCGTTCGACACTTACGACCATACAATGCTTCATAAGGTGCCATTTTCAAGCTCGTCTGATAACTATTATTGTAAGCAAATTCCACCAACGGTAAGTATCTTTCCCAACTTCCTTGAAATTCCAATACACAACATCTAAGCATATCTTCAAGAATCTGAATTATTCTTTCTGATTGTCCATCAGTTTGTGGATGAAAAGCAGTACTGAAATCTAACTTTGTACCTAACGCGTCTTGCAACTTTTTCCAAAACCGCGAGGTAAACCTTGGATTTCTATCTGAAATAATCGACAATGGTATTCCGTGTAATCTAACAATTTCTCTAATATACAGTTCAGCCAACTTGTTAAGAGAATAATCCGTACGTACCGGGATAAAATGAGCTGACTTAGTTAATCTGTCAACTATTACCCAGATGGCATCTTTCTTTCCCGGAGTCAATGGCAATCCTGAAACAAAATCCATAGTAATCCGATCCCATTTCCATTCAGGAACCATAATAGGCTGGAGTAATCCTGAAGGTACTCGGTGTTCAGCTTTCACCTGTTGACAAATTAAGCATTTGGACACAAACTCTGATATATCTCTTTTCATTCCATTCCACCAATACATTTTCTTCAAGTCATTATACATTTTTGTACTACCCGGATGAATCGAGAAATAACCACTATGTGCTTCCTGTAGGATATTTTGAATCAATTCTTCATTCTTCGGTACACAAATCCGATCTTTAAACATTAAGCACCCATCAGAACCAATTCTGAAATCTAATCCCGTGTCAGCTTCACACTATTTTCTTTTGGCTAGCAAATCTTGATCATTTTCCTAAGTTTCAGAAATCTCTTGTAAAAACATTGGTTTTGCTCTTAACTCTGCTAGAATCGAACCATCATCTGACACTTTCAACTGAGTGTTCATAACTCTCAAAGAAAACAACAACTTTCTGCTCAAAGCATCAGCAACCACATTCGCTTTTCCCGGATGATAATCAATAACAAGCTCATAATCTTTCAATAACTCCAACCATCTTCGCTGTCTCAAATTCAAGTCTTTTTGTGACATCAAGTATTTAAGACTTTTGTGATCGGTATATACTCGACACTTTTCACCATACAAATAATATCGCCAAATCTTCAAAGCAAACACCACTGCAGCCAATTCCAAATCGTGAGTAGGATAATTCCTCTCATGAGGTTTTAACTGCATCGAAGCATAAGCCACCACTTTTCCTTCTTGCATGAGTACACACCCCAAACCATTTAGAAAAGCATCATTATACGCTACAAATTCTTTACCTAATTCGGGTTGTACCAACACTGGTGCTTCAGTTAATAACTTTTTCAATTCTTCAAAACTCTGTTGACATTCTTCCGTCCATTCAAATTTAACATCCTTTCGGAGTAGTCTAGTCATAGGAGCAGCAATTATAGAAAATCCATTTACAAACCGCCGATAATACCCAGCTAGCCCCAAGAAACTTCTAACTTCAGTTACGTTTTTCGGTGGTTTCCAATCAACAATGGCTGAAATTTTACTAGGATCAACCCGTATACCATCACCTGAAACAATATGACCCAAAAATCCAACTTCCCGGAGCCAAAATTCACTTTTACTAAACTTAGCATACAGCTGCTTATTTCTCAAAGTTTGCAAAACTATCCACAAATGCTCAGCATGCTCTGTCTCATCTTTTGAATAAATTAAAATATCATCTATAAACACCACAACAAATTTGTCCAAGTATGGCCGAAATATACGATTCATTAAATCCATAAACACAGCAGGAGCATTTGTCAATCCGAATGGCATAACTAAAAATTCATAATGACCATACCTTGTTCTAAAAGCAGTTTTAGGCACATCTGACTCTTTTACCTGCAGTTGGTAATACCCAGATCTCAAGTCAATCTTTGAAAACCATGTCGCTCCTTTTAGCTGATCAAACAAATCATCAATTCTTGGCAACGGATACTTGTTTTTGATTGTCACCTTGTTTAACTGCCGATAATCAACACACAACCTCATAGAACCATCCTTCTTTTTCACAAATAACAAGGGAGCACCCCAAGGTGAAAAACTCGATCTCACAAAACCTTTATCAGTCAACTCTTGCAACTGCGACTTTAATTCCTTCAACTCTGCTGGTGCCATTCTATACGGAGCAATCGAAATCGGAGCTATTCCCGGTATCAAATCAATACCAAATTCTACTTCCTTGACTGGAGGCAAACCCGGCAATTCTTCTGGAAATACGTCCGCAAATTCACACACAACCGGCACTGATTCAACTTTCTTTTCAACTTCTTTTGTATTAATTACATACGCCAAATAAGCTTCATAACCCTTTCTCAGATATCTTTGAGCCGACATTGAAGAAATCACACTAGGCAATGCCTCTGATTTATCTGATTCAACCCGCAGAGTTTCACCATTTTCACACTTTAATTCTATAACCTTTTCTTTGCAATTTATTTTAGCATCATGCAATGTCAACCAATCCATACCCAAAATAACATCAAACTCATCAAATGGCAACAACATCAAGTCGGCCGGAAAGTAATGATCCCGAATCATTAAAGGACATTTCTTACATACTTTATCAACAGTCACACATTTACCTAACAGATTCGATACTCTAATCATAAATTCTGTGTTCTCAACAGGTATATTCATACTAGACACCAATTTCATGCACAAATATGAATGAGTAGAACCGGGATCAATCAAAGCAATAACATTAACATTATAGAGGGAAAATGTACCGGTAATCACATCAGGTGACGAAGCATATTCACGCGCTTTAATAGCATAAGTTCTAGCCGGAGCCCTTCCTTTAGGTCTAACCAGTGCATCCCTGGCTACATTCTTACTACTTGTTTCACTTCCAGCTTTTCTCGGATACCTTCCCCTCGAGTCTGCACCATTAGCTTTTATATTCTGAAATTTTTCTTTCTCAGCTCTCTCTGGGCAGTCTCTAATAAAATGATCCGAAAAAGCACATCGAAAACATTCATTTGCTCTGCACGGACCAAAATGATTTCTACCACACCGCTGGCACTCGGGTTTAACAAATCTCGAGTTCCCTACACTGGCTGCAGAAGTATTCTGAGATTTAGGACCCACATTTTGCTTCTTATAATTCCCATATGATTGTCCAGCTGAAGCTTGGGAACGAGGATTCATATTCCTTGACTTTCTAGGTTTCTGTGAAAATGAACTACTCATCGGTCTTTTCTTCCAATTTCTAGTCTCAGCCTCTACCTTTTTCTTTTCTTTAAGTAGTTCTTCAGCCTTGCAAGCTCGATCAACCAGTACTACCATTTCTTTTAGTTCAAGGATCCCGACAAATACTTTAATGTCTTCGTTGAGCCCGTCTTCAAATCGTCGGCACATCTTGGCTTCTGTAGGAACATATTCCCTGGCATACTTACTCAATCGAACAAACTCTCTTTCATATTCTGAAACTATCATATTACCTTGCTTCAGCTCAAGAAACTCTTTACATTTCTGATCAATAAACTTTTCACTAATATATTTCTTCTGAAACTCTTCTTGAAAGAATTCCCAGGTTACCCTCTCTTTCGGTACCACCGAAATCAAAGTCTTCCACCAATTATAGGTTGAATCTTTCAACAAAGATGTAGCACATTTCAAACATTTTCAGGTGTACAAGATAATTCATCAAATACCCGGATAGAATTTTTAAGCCAGAACTCTGCTTTCTCTTAATCATCACCAATATTTGCTCTAAATTCTTCAGCCCCTTCTTTACGAATTCTGTCAACGAGGGTTCTGTGAAATTTTATCATATCCATACCTTGAGGCATCGGGGGTACAGGTTGAGGAATTGGGAGAGGTGGGGGAGGTCGTACATTTGGGTTCGTACGAACGAACTCAGTGTACCATGCACTCATCATTTGGAGAAAGGCTTCCCGATCCCTTTCTCCTCCTCCCTGACCAACAGTAGGGGGTGGGGTTTTAGTCGGCGCTGCTCCTTCAGCCGAAGCTGGCGCATTACTCTCTACTTCATCTGCCACAGCTGGATCGGGATCCATTTACTATATATAAAAAAATTCATTTAAAAAGGTCAGAAGTCGTCACACTATCACAATTCATACATATGGCATGTATAGAAAAATCCGTACATACAACACGTAGTCCGAGAACCGACTAAACCTACTCTAATACCACTAAATGTAACGCCCCCACACCCGAGACCATCGCCGGAGTCGAGTATGAGGTGTTACTAAGCTTAGTTTAACATTTTTAGAACTTTGGATTATTGTTTCTACATTCACAGCTTTTAAGCTACTTGCGTCACAGTCACAAGAAAAATAATATCTCGAGTTACGAAACTCGAAATCAAGATCCGTAAATTTTCCCTGAATCTAAACTGATATACCTATCTACTAATTTTTTCTAGAATTTTTGGTTAGGCAAATTAGTACAGTTTATTAGTTAAAGTTACCCCTGTTTCAGGACTCGACTAGTCTGACCTCTGTTTACTACGAACCACATTTCTCTCTGTACAAAATTCATATGACTATGAGATTTGTTTCTACTAAAACTAGACGAAATAAGGATTCTGAGGATATAAAATATACCACCTAATTATATCTTTATAATTTATGATGAATTTATAAATTTGGAACAGGGGATTCAAAAACTGCTACTGTAACAGCCCAAAATTGACCCTAGTCGGGAAGTGGTTTCGGGACCGCTAAACCGAGTCACCGAAAGGTTTGAATGTGATGTTTATTGTCTAGAATATGTAATCATGATTGTGTGAAAATTTCAAGCTTCGATTTAGTCGATTGCATGTGAATTTAGTCAATAGGACTTATATGAGAAAATTTTAAAATGTGATAGGTCAATGCATGAGGACCTATTAGTGCATGGGGAAGAAAAAGGGGACTTGCATGTCAAATTCCCCCTCCCTAATATGTAGTGGCCGGCCATGCTATGGGTGGAAACATGTTGGGAACATGTTGGCCTAGTGAGGTATGTAGGATAAAATATAATAAGAAGTATGGGGAAAAAAGAAATGGAAAAAGGAAAGGATGTTTGTAATTGTTTCTTCCCCTCCCCATTGCCGTGAAAGTAAGAAAGAAAACAAAGAAAAAAAAAGTGTCCATCTTTCTTCATTTTCCCTTGGCCGAATGTTCTACGGAAGAAAGAAAAACAAGTTGTGTTCTTTGGTTCTTCTTGGCCGAATTGAAAGGAAGAAGAAGGGAGTGAAGCAATCGGTCATCTTAGGTCACTATTAAGGTAAGGAAGTTTGTACTAGCTTTTGAAATTTTAGTTGATATTGAGTGAGTTATCAAGTGATTTTTGTAAACCATGTTGAAATTTCGATTTTGGGGGTGAGTATGGTTTTCGGCTATAAAAGATTAATAAGGATGATGATTGTGTTTCATGCTAAACTTAGATGAATAATGGTAGTTGCTCACATCTTGATATCTATGAGTTCCTTTCTTGGTTCTACCATAGACCCCCAAAGTATATGTTTATTGGGTGTTGTTGGAGGTTTATGATAGAAGCTAATGAGTGAGAGTTTGATAGGTACCATGAGGTTAAACTTCATGAGATTGTAAGCTTGTAAGTTGGATGATGAAATTCATGCTTTGTGAAGGTAAAAGGAGTAGAAGGAGCATTCGGCCATGAAGAAAAAAAAGAGAGCAAAGGGGGAAATTTATGATGAATTAAGTGTTAAATGGAATGAAAATGATATTATATGGGGGTATGTATATTCGGCCATATGAGTAAATATATAGATGATGTTAAATTTGATTATGTATAATGGGCATTAAGATGTGGAACATAAGAAATGTAGTATATGTGGATCTACATGATGTTATAGTTGACATTGTGCATATACACATGCATTCGGCCATCTAATTGAGTATGAAGGTGGTGTTAAATCTAATTGTGATGCCCATTCCGAAGTATATATATACATATATATATACATAAGTATGCCATTCGTGATGTTACCTTTAATTATGTGTGTAATCGACTAAATGGGTAATTAGTGTGGATGGTTGCCGAATATACAAACATACATATGCATGTGTAATTGAATTATGAATGTTTAACAAGATGGTTAAACTAGTGAATTATTGATTAAGCTCAAGGAGCTAAAGGAGGAGAATCAAGCAAAGGCAAAGAAAAGATCACTGAGTAGCCGAGTTGGAACCGTCTTACCCAACACAAGGTAAGTCATTAAGCATGTAGTTGGTATTATTTCAAATGGTCATAATGTTTATGTATTGATGCTGAATGGAATGAATAAATATACATATATATATATATATATGCATGTACGTATGTGATGATGAAATTGTTGAATGAAAAGAAAAGAGGTAAGATGTACTAAGTTGTTGATCTCGGCACTAAACGTGCGGATATAACCATTTATGACCATGAGATTGGCGCTAAGTGCGCGGGATTAAATTGTACAGCACTAAGTGTGCGATTTGACTATGTTGCACTAAGTGTGCGAAATGAATATGATGCACTAAGTGTGCGAATTGACCATGCGGCACTAAGTGTGCGAGTTTGACTATGTAGCACTAAGTGTGCGATTTGATTACGTAGCACTAAGTGTGCGAGTTGATTATATAGCACTGAGTGTGCGGACTCAATATACATTCATGAATCATTATGGACACTACGTGTGCGACACTATTGAGTCGATCGCGGACAGCGGATTGGGTAAGTGTCTTGAGTACATGGCTAATAGGTGCTATGCTTATACTTGGTGTTGAGCTCGGTAAGTTTGAACCTATGTGACAAATATACTTGAAGTCACGTACATAAAATTTATCGTAGGATGGGTGAAAGGCCGTTTAGTCGTTTGATTGTAACGAAAATAAATTGATTTATGAAAATGCTTCAATGTCCTATTGATGACTATATGGAATGTGAATGCATGAATTGATATGAAATTGAATCGATAGGTTGGAGGAACTATGGTATGGTTCGGTATGGATGGAGTAAATTGTCTCGTTCCATTTTGTTTCCTCTTGTGATAATGTTATTGATGGATGGTAGTGCATTGCTTATGACTTACTGAGTTATAAACTCACTCGGTGTTTCCTTGTCACCCATTATAGGTTGCTTGGACTCATCTATTTTTGCGGGGTCAGGCCGTCATCGAAGTCATCACACCGGATAGCAAGTTTTGGTACTTTCTTCTTTGTTGGCTTAGAAGAACATTTTGGCATGTATAAGCTATTACGTTGTGTTTGAACTTTGGCATGTAAACTTTAAGCCATGCGAAGATGGCACGAATGTTCGATGAGTTGGATCAAGGGTAGGCATGAAATGGACCTAGTTACTTTCGTAACAGATGCTGGCAGCAGCAGTGTCATGAGATTGAAAAATCACTAAAAATAGTAGGAGTGGAATTAATTGATGAATAAATTATGTAATCGAAGCTCGATGAGTCTGTTTTCATGAGGAAGTAACGAAAAGATCATATGGGCAGTATATTAAGAGATAATCAGATTTTTGTGGGACAGGGCCAGAACGGTTTCTGGATTCCCTGCTCCGACTTTGGAAATTCATTATAAATTAACCAGAGATAATTAGGGGTCGTACCATATATGTACAGATTTCTCTCTGAGTCTAGTTTTCATAGAAACAAACGGCATCAGTATTGAAGCCCCGTGCAGGGAGATATCCAAGTCGTAATGGGCAAAGGTCAGTGTAGTCGACCCCTGCAACATGGGAGACTTTGACTAATAAACTGTACTAATTGGCCCGACCAAAAATTCTAGAAAAAAATACATAGATGGGCACATGAGTCTAGTTTCTGGGAAAAATTACGAAACTGATTTTTGAATTACGAAACTCAAGATATGATTTTTAGAACGACTAGTACACAGATTGGGCAGTGTCTGGAAAATAAATTTTATAAGGGGTTAAAGTCAGTTAACACCTCGTGTTCGACTTCGGTGTCGGTTTCGGGTTTGGGGTGTTACATTTGATTGGTATCAGAGCTATGGTTTAGTCGGTTCTAGGACTACCATATCGCGTATGAGTCTAGCTATACATGCCGAATGTTAATGTTTAAATGTGTGATGACTTCCGACGGTTGAAATGTTTGTGTTTTGATTAGTAAATGGACCCCGGTGAAGAAAGAACCCTAGCGGATGACGTTGAGAGCGTAGCGGCTGCTCCTGCACAAGGGACGCCGCCTGTTGAACCTCAGTCATCTGCGAATAATCAAGGTGAGGGGGCTAAACAAGCCTTCTTTACCATGATGAATGAGTGGGTCGCACAATATGCCCGAACCAACCCGGCTGTCCAACAATTCCCAAATTTGAATAATCCACCCCAAGAGCCTGTAATGCCATCAGTCGCTGATCCTGTGAGGCTGAGTAAGCCACCTGTAGACTTGATTAGGAAGCGTGGGGCCGAGGAGTTCAAGGCCATAGTAACTGATGATGCCGAAAGGGCCGAGTTCTGGCTTGATAACACCATTCGGGTGTTCAATGAATTGTCATGCACACCTGACGAATGTCTAAAATGTGCTGTATCTCTGTTGCGAGACTCAGCCTACTATTGGTGGAGGACCTTGATTTCCATAGTCCCGAACGAGCGAGTAACTTGGGACTTCTTTCAAACGGAATTCCGAAAGAAATTTATTAGCCAACGGTTCATTGATCAGAAGTGTAAGGAGTTCTTGGAACTCAAGTAAGGCCGTATGACTGTATCTGAATACGAACATGAATTCGTAAGACTCAGTAGGTATGCCCGGGAGTGTGTAGCTGATGAGGTTGCTATGTGCAAAAGGTTCGAGGAAGGATTGAATGAAGATTTAAAGCTACTAATGGGTATTTTGGAAATAAAAGAATTCGTAACACTAGTCGAACGAGCCTGCAAGGCGGAAGAACTTGGAAAGGAGAAGAGGAAGGCTGAATTTGAAGCTAGAGATTATCGTAAAAGATCGACGGGTAAAGCTCCGTTCTCAGCCGTAAAGAAGTTCAGGGAGGACACTAATAAGTCGAGGACGACTGCGGGAATTTCCATCAGAGCAAGACCATCGACGGACTCCCGAGCTACTTCGGTAGCTAGTGTGGGCAATAATCGTCTAGAGAAACCTGAATGTCCCCAATGTGGAAGACGACACATAGGTGAATGTTGGGGTAAGTCTATTAACAGGGCCTGTTACGGATGTGGTTCGAAGGACCACTTCATTAGAGATTGCACAGAGCTTGATGAGAAGAATAAGATTCAAGGTGCAAGACCTAGTGGAGTGACAACTAGAGATAGACCACCGAGTATTTTAGGAGGTAGGGGTGGTAGTCAGAGAGGGGCCTCTGATATGGCTGTTCGAGCCGAGAACCGCACTCCTGCTAGAGCTTATGCCATCCGCTCACGAGAGGAGGCATCCTCCCTTGACGTCATCACTGGTACCTTCACTCTCTTTGATACTAATGTGATTGCATTGATTGACCCTGGCTCTACTCATTCATATGTATGTGAAACCTTAGCATCCAGTAAGACTCTACCTGTTGAGTCTACTGAGTTCGTAATTCGAGTGTCAAACCCTTTGGGTCAATGCGTACTTGTTGATAAAGTGTGTAAGAGATGCCCTCTAAAAATCCGAGAATCCTGTTTTTCGGCCGATTTGATGCTTTTGCCGTTCGACGAGTTTGATGTTATTCTTGGTTTGGATTGGTTAACCGCGCATGATGCGGTTGTGAATTGCAAAAGCAAGACTATCGATTTGAGGTGCGCAAATAACGAAATAATCCGAGTTGAGTCTGCGGACTTAAGGGGGTTGCCAGCTGTAATATCAGCAATGTTGGCCCAGAAATATGTAAGGAAAGGGTGCGAAGCATACCTCGCGTATGTACTTGATGACAAGGAGTTAGAAAAGAAACCCGAATCGGTGCCGGTGGTTTGTGAATACCCGGATGTTTTTCCTGAAGAATTACCGGGTTTGCCACCTGTTCGGGAGATAGAGTTTGGTATTGAGCTTGTACCTGGAACTACGCCAATTTCGATAGCTCCGTATCGTATGGCACTAACCGAGTTAAAAGAATTGAAAGCTCAATTGCAAGAGTTGACGGATAGAGGTTTCGCTCGACCAAGTTTCTCACCTTGGGGTGCACCAGTATTGTTCGTGAAAAAGAAGGACGGAACCATGAGGTGGTGCATTGACTATCGTCAACTAAATAAAGTGACGATAAAGAATAAGTATCCGTTACCGCGTATTGATGATTTGTTTGATCAATTAAAGGGAGCATCGGTGTTTTCAAAGATAGATTTGAGATCGGGTTATTATCAGTTGCGGATTCGAGATTCGGACGTACCCAAAACTGCTTTCAGAACGAGGTACGGTCACTACGAGTTCTTAGTGATGCCGTTTGGGCTCACTAATGCCCCTGCGGTGTTTATGGATTTGATGAATCAGATCTTCAGGCCGTATTTGGATCGGTTCGTAGTCGTGTTTATTGATGACATCTTGGTCTATTCAAGAGATGAGACCGAACATGCTGAGCATCTGAGGCTAGTGTTGCAAATTTTGCGGGATAAGCAGTTATATGCTAAGTTCAGTAAGTGTGAGTTCTGGTTAAGAGAGGTTAGCTTCTTGGGTCATGTGGTATCCGCATCGGGTATTCGAGTTGATCCGAGCAAAATTTCAGCCATACTTAACTGGAAGCCTCCGAGAAATGTTACCGAAGTTCGGAGCTTTCTAGGGCTCGCCGGTTATTACCGACGATTTGTCAAAGGTTTCTCGATGATAGCCACACCAATGACGAAGCTACTTCAAAAGGATGTTAAGTTCGAATGGACGGAGAAATGTCAGAAAAGCTTCGATCAACTGAAAACTCATTTGACTGAAGCTCCAATTTTGGTGCAACCCGAATCGAGTAAAGAGTTTGTCGTTTATAGTGACGCATCCCTACTTGGGTTGGGTTCCGTATTGATGCAAGAAGGTCGAGTTGTGGCCTATGCGTCGAGACAATTGAAGCCACACGAGAGAAATTATCCGACCCATGATCTCGAACTAGCCGCCATTGTGTTTGCATTGAAAATATGGCGACATTATTTGTTTGGTGAGAAGTGCCATGTGTTTTCGGATCACAAAAGTCTCAAATATTTGATGACTCAACGAGACTTGAATCTGCGACGAAGACGTTGGCTTGAGTTGTTGAAAGATTACGAGCTTGTCATTGATTACCACCCGGGAAAGGCTAATGTGGTTGCGGATGCCTTAAGCCGGAAATCACTGTTTGCTTTGCGAGCGATGAATGTACACTTGTCTGTTCTACCTGGCAATGTGTTAGTAGCTGAATTAAAAGCCAAACCATTATTGACTCATCAAATTCGTGAAGCTCAGAAGGTCGATGATGAATTGGTTGCAAAACGAGCTGAGTGTGTTCCGAACAAGGAATCGGAGTTTCAGATTGATGATGATGGTTGTTTGAGGTTTAGAAGTCGTTTGTGTGTTCCAAGGAATTCGGAACTCATTCTGATGATTCTGAACGAAGCCCATTGTAGCCGAATGTCAATTCATCCTGGGAGCACGAAAATGTACAACGACTTGAAACGTCGGTTTTGGTGGCGTGGTATGAAACGAGACATCTCCGACTTTGTTTCGAGATGTTTAATATGTCATCAAGTGAAAGCGGAACATCAAGTGCCTTCAGGGTTACTTCAGCCGATCATGATACCCGAGTGGAAATAGGACCGAGTCACAATGGACTTTGTGTCCGGACTGCCATTGTCCGCAAGTAAGAAGGATGCGATTTGGGTTGTTGTTGATAGGCTGACTAAGTCGGCTCACTTTATCCCCGTGCGTACGGATCTTTCATTGGATAAACTAGTCGAATTGTATGTCTCTCAGATTGTGAGATTACATGGAGTACCTATTTCTATCGTGTCGGATAGAGATCCGAGATTCACCTCACGATTTTGGAAGAAATTGCAAGAAGCTTTGGGTACCAAGCTGCATTTTAGCACCGCTTTTCACCCCCAAACCGATGGACAATCCGAGCGGATAATTCAGATACTCGAGGATATGCTGAGATGCTGCATCCTTGAGTTTAGTGGTTCATGGGAACAGTATGTACCTTTGATTGAATTCGCTTACAACAATAGTTTTCAATCAAGTATTAAGATGGCACCTTATGAGGCTTTGTACGGTCGTAAATGCCGTACGCCATTGTTTTGGACCGAGCTTGGTGAAAGTAAAATTTTCGGAGTTGATTTGATTAAAGATGCCGAACAAAAAGTAAAGGTAATCCGCGAAAGTCTGAAGGTAGCCACAGATCGTCAAAATCGTATGCGGATTTAAAACGAAAGGACATTGAATATCAGGTGGGAGATAAAGTGTTTCTTAAAGTGTCACCTTGGAAGAAGGTACTCAGATTTGGCCGTAAAGGCAAGTTGAGCCCGAGATTCATTGGGCCGTACGAAATTTCCGAACGAGTGGGGCCGGTTGCATATAGATTGATTTTGCCCCCTGAACTTGAAAAGATTCACGACGTCTTTCATGTTTCGATGCTTCGGCTCTATAGATCTGATCCTTCGCACATAATTAGTCCGTCGGAGGTTGAAATTCAGGCTGATATGAGTTATGAAGAAGAGCCGATGCGTATCCTAGCTCGTGAAGTGAAGGGGTTGCGAAACAAAAGGGTTCCGTTAGTAAAGGTATTATGGCTCAAACACGGGATCGAGGAAGCTACTTGGGAAACCGAGAGCTCGATGAAAGAACGATACCCAAACTATTTACCGGTAAGATTTTGGGGACGAAAATTTCCTGAGTGGGGGAGAGTTGTAACAGCCCAAAATTGACCCTAGTCGGGAAGTGGTTTCGGGACCGCTAACCGAGTCACCGAAAGGTTTGAATGTGATGTTTATTGTCTAGAATATGTAATCATGATTGTGTGAAATTTCAAGCTTCGATTTAGTCGATTGCATGTGAATTTAGTCAATGGGACTTATATGAGAAATTTTAAAATGTGATAGGTCATGCATGAGGACCTATTAGTGCATGGGGAAGAAAAGGGGACTTGCATGTCAAATTCCCCTCCTAATATGTAGTGGCCGGCCATGCTATGGGTGGAACATGTGGGAACATGTTGGCCTAGTGAGGTATGTAGGATAAAATATAATAAGAAGTATGGGGAAAAAAGAAATGGAAAAAGGAGAGGATGTTTGTAATTGTTTCTTCCCTCCCATTGCCGTGAAAGTAAGAAAGAAAACAAAGAAAAAAAAGTGTCCATCTTTCTTCATTTTCCCTTGGCCGAATGTTCTAAGGAAGAAAGAAAACAAGTTGTGTTCTTGGTTCTTCTTGGCCGAATTGAAAGGAAGAAGAAGGGAGTGAAGCAATCGGTCATCTTAGGTCACTATAAGGTAAGGAAGTTTGTACTAGCTTTTGAAATTTTAGTTGATATTGAGTGAGTTATCAAGTGATTTTGTAAACCATGTGAAATTTCGATT